>NW_023331016.1:0-53361 GCF_011100685.1 Canis lupus familiaris
TGTGGGAACCAGTCACCTCCTTCAGTGAGCCCACGTGGGCCACAGTCACCATGTCCAGATGAGGCCCAGGTATATAAGAGAGTATCCAGGTCCCAATGATGCCCAGGTAAGGACCAGAGTCATAGTCCAATGAGGCCCAGGGAGGACCAGAGTTACCAGATACACGTGAGGCCCCGGTGGGGATCAGAGGCAACAGGTCCATGTGAGTCCCGCCTGGGGACCATGGTCAACAAGTCTACTTGGGGCACAGGTGTGGAACACAGTAAGCAGGTCCAGTTGAGTCCCGGTGGTGACAAGAGTCACCACGTCCAGGTGAGGCCCAGGTGGGGACCAGGAACACCAGGTACAGGGGAGGCCCTTGAAAGAATCAGAGTCAACAGCTCAAGGTCAGGCGCAGGTGGCAACCAGGGTCAGCAGGTCCAAGTCAGGCCAAAGTGGGCTTCACAGAAACTAGGGCACAGTGAGACCCAGAGGGGGCCAAGTCACCTGGTTCAGGTGAGGACCAGTTGTGGAACACAGTCACTGGGTCCCTATTTTGCCTCGGTGGGAACCATGGTCAACAAGGCCAGGTGAGGCCCAGGTGGGGACCGTAGTACCCAAATCCATGTGAAGCCCAAGTGGGGACCACAGTCACCAGATCAGGGTAGTTCGGGTGCAGACCAGAATCACCAGGTCCAGTGAGTGCAGGTGGCAACCAACACACCAGGTCCCGGTGAGTCCCTGGTGGGGAACAGAGTCACGAGGTACATGAGAAGCTAGAACACTGCAGCTACCAGGTACACATGATGTCCATGTGGAAACGAGAATCACCAGTTTCAGTTGAGGACCAGTGGGGATCCGACTCACCATGTCCAGATGAGACCCAGGTGGGAACCAGTGTCACCATGTCCAGGTGTGGCCCAGGTGAAGACCAGAGTTGATAGGTCCGGCTGGGTCACTGATAGTGAACAGTGTAACAATATCCTGATGCTTAGGTGGGTACCAGAGACACCAGGTCCTGGTGAGGCCCAGGTGCGACCAGAGACATGAGGTCCACGTGAGGTCCCGATGGGAACCACAGAGACCAGGTCAGGTGAGGCCATGCTTAGGATCAGAGTCACAGGTTACAGGTGAGGCCCAGGTGGAGCCAGAGACACCTGGCACAGAAGAGGCCAAATTCAGGACCAGAGGTACCAGGATCAGGTCAGGCCCAGTGGGGAATTGAGTAACCATGTCCCGATGATGCCCAGGTAGAATCAGAATGACCAGGTCCACATGAGGCTCAGGTGGGGAGCATGTCACTAGGTCCCGGTGAGGCCCAGTTGAGGACCAGAGTCACCAGGTCTAGTTGAGGCCTAGAGGGTACCAGATTCACCTTGTCTAGGTGACATCCAGTTGGGGACCAGAGTCACCATGTCAGCGTGAGGCCCAGAGGGATCCAAAGTCATCATGTCCAGGTGAGTCTCACGTGTGGAACAGAGTATCCAGGTCATAATGGTCCACAGGTGAGGACCAGAGTCACAAGATCTGGGTGAGACCCAGTTAGGATCAGAGTCACCAGTTCCAGGTGAGGCCAAGAAGGAGTCCACAGCAATCAGGCCCAGGTGGGGATCAAAGTCACCAGGACTGGGTGAGGCCCAGATGGGGACCAGATTCACCAGGTCCACGTGAGGCCCAGGTGGTGACCAGAGTCCCCAGGTCTGGAGAGAACCAAGTAAGGACCAGATTCACCAGGTCCAAGAGGCCCACGCGGGGACCTGAGTCACCAGGTATGGGTGAGGCCCAGGTGGCAACCCCACTCACCAGGTCCAGGTGAGGCCAACTTTTGGCCAGAGTCGCTAGATCCAGTTGAGGCCCTAGTGGGGACCGGAATCACCAGGTAAATGTGAGTCTACAAGAACACCACAGTCACCAGGTCCAGGTGTTGTTCATGTGGGAACGAGAGTCACCAGGTCCAGGAGAGACCCAGGTGGGGACCACAGTCACCGTCCAGATGGAGTCCTATGTCGGGGACCAGAGGTCATCATCACCAGCTTGAGGCCAAAGTGCAGAGCAAAGTTACCATGTCCAGTGAGGCCCAGGTGGGGAACAGAGTAACCATGTCCCATTGATGCCAGGTGGGAAAAAGAGTCAAAAGGTTCCAGACGAGGCCAAAGTGAGGAGAGATTCAATAGGTCCTGTTGAGGCCCTGTTTAGGGACCGGTGTCCCCAGCTCCGGGTGAGACCAGAGAGGGACCGAGGTCACGCCGGTTCTGGTGCTATCAGGGTGGGGACCACAGTCCACCACGTCAGGGAGAGGCCCATAGGGGGATGAGAATCACTAGGTCCAGGTGAGGCCCCCGATGTGGAACTGAGAAACCGGTCCCATGATGCCCATATGAGGACCTGAGTCACCAGGTCCAGGTGAGGGCCCTGTGGGAACCAGTCACCATCGTCCAGGTGAGGCCCACGTGGGACCACAGTCACCAGGTCCAGGTGAGGCCCAGGTATATAAGAGAGTATCCAGGTCCCAATGATACCCAGGGAAGGACCAGAGTCAACAGATCCAGGAGAGGCCCAAATATGGATCAGAGTCATTTTTTTCCAAGCTAGGCCAGATGGAGACCAAGGAACCAGGTAGAGGAGAACCCCATATGTGAACCAGAGCCACCAGATCCAGGTAAGGTCCAGGTAGGACCACAGTCACAAGGTCCAGTTGAGGCGCAGGTGGCAACAGGATTCACCAAGTCCAGGTGAGGCCCAGGTGGCGACCAGTCACAACATCCAGGTGCGGACCAGCTAAGGACCAGATTCACCAGGCCCAAGTGAAAACGAAGGGGTGACCAGAGTCACCAGGTAAGGGTGAGTACCTGAGGGGGAACCAGAGAGTAAGCAGTTTAGTTTGAGGCCCAGAATGGGACCAGAGGTCCCTGGTCAAAGTGAGGCTCAGGTGTGGAATAGAGTATCCAGGTCCCAATGATGCCTGGGTGAGGACCAGAGTCACTAGGGCCATGCAGGCCCAGATGGGGGAACAGAATCACTAGGTCCTGGTGAGGCATAGGATAAGACCACAGTCACCAGTATCAGGTGAACCCCTTGTGGGAACCAGAGCCACTCTGTCCAGCTGAGTCCCAGGTCCATGTGAGGCCACGTGAGGACCGATTCATCAGATCGAATTGAGACATAGCTGGGGACAAGAGTCACCAGGTTTGGTGTGGCCTAGGTGGGGCAAGATTCAGCAGTTCTGAGTTAGGTCAAAGTGGGGACGAGAGACACCAGGTCCAGGTGAGGCCAAACTGAGGACCAGATTCACCAGATCCAGGTGAGGTCCATGTTTGAAAGAGAAGTCACCAGGTCCAGGAGAGGTCCATGTGGGGACCAGAGTCACCAGATCCATGTGAAGGTCCAGGTGGGGACCAGAGTCACCAGATCCATGTTGAGGCCCAGGTGTGGACCAAGAGTCCACTAGGTCCAGATGAGTCCCAGGTGAGGACCAGAGTTACGAAATACACGTGAGGCCACCGGTGGGGGGATCAGAGGCAAACAGGTCCTTGTGAGGCCGGCTTGGGGACCTTGGTGAACAGGTCTATTTGAGGCCCAGGTTTGGAAAACAGTAACCAAGTCCAGGTGAGTCCCCGGTGGGGTGACAAGTTTCATCACGTCCAGGAGAGTCCGAGGTGGGGACCAGGATCACCAGGTCCAAGTAGGCCCTGGAAAGAACCAGAGTCAACATTTCGAGGTCAGGCGCAGGTGGCAGCCATGGTCAGAAGGGCCAGACAGGCCAAAGTGGGGTTCACAGTCACTAGGGCACGGTGAGACCGAGAGGGCGGACCAGAGTCATCTGGTCCAGGTGAGGTCCAGTTGTGGAAGACAGTCACCGGGTCCCAATTTTGCCCCTGTTGAGGACCATGGTCAACAGGGCCAGGTGAGACCCAGATGGGGACCAGAGTCCCCAAATTCCAGGTGAAGCTCAGGTGGGGACCAGAGTCACCAGATCCAGGTGAAGCCCAGGTGGGGGACCACTGTCACCAGATCCAGGGTAGTCTCAGGTGCAGACCAGAATCACCAGGTCCAGGTGAGGTGCAGGTGGCAACCACACTCACCAGGTCCCGGTGAGGCCCTGGTGGGGACCAAGAGTCACGAGGTACATGAGAAGCTAGAAACACTGCAGGCCAACAGGTCCACGTGATGTCCATGCTGGAATGAGAATCACCAGTTACAGGTGAGGACCAGTGGGGGATCCGACTCACCATGTCCAGGTGATACCCAGGTTGGAACCAGTGTCCACCATGTCCAGGTGTGGCCCAGGTGAAGACCAGAATTAATAGGTCTGGCTTGGTCACTATTAGTGAACAGTGTAACACATATCCTGAATGCTACCCAGGTGGGTACCCAGAGGACACCAGGGTCCTGGTGTGGCCCAGGTGGGACCAGAGAGACATGAGGGTCCAGGTGAGGTCCCCGATGGGAACCACAGTCACCAGGTCAGGTGAGGCCATGCTTAGGATCAGAGTCACCAGTTACAGGTGAGGGCCCAGGTGGAGCCAGAGTCACCTGGTACAGAAGAGGCCAAAGTCACGGACCAGAGTTACCATGATCAGGTCAGTCCCAGTGGGGAATAGAGTCACCATGTCTCGATGATGCCCAGGTAGAACCAGAGTCAACACGTCCAGATGATGCGAAGTTGGGGAGCATGCTCACTAGGTCCCGGTGAGTCCAAGTGAGGACCAGATTACCAGGTCAAGTTGAAGGCCTAGAGGGGGTACCAGATTCACCTGGTTTAGGTTGACATCCAGATGGGGACCTGAGTCATCATGTCAGGCTGAGGCTCAGAGGGGATCTAGAGTCATCATGTCCAGGTGAGGCTCAGGGTGTGGAAAAGAGTATCCAGGTCATAATGGTCCACAGGAAGGAACAGAGTCACCAGATCTGGGTGATGCCCGTTAGGATCAGGAGTCACCAGTTTCCAGGTGAGGCCAAGAAGGAGTCCACAGCAATCAGGTCCAGGTGGGGAACAAAGTCACCAGGACTGGATGAGGCCCGGATGGGGCCAGATTCTCCAGGTCCAGGTGAATTCCCAGGGTGGTTACCAGAGTTACGAGTTCCGGGTGAGGACCAGGTTAAGGACCAGACTCACCAAGTCCAAGTGAGGCCCACGGGGGGACCTGTGTCCCAGGCATGTGTGATACCCAGGTGACAACCCCCACTCACCAGGTCCAGGTGAGGCCAACATGCAGGCCATGCAGAGGAACCCTGTCCCGATGATGCCGAGGTAGGGACTAAGAGTTTCAGGTCCAGGTGAGGCCAACCTACAGGCCATGCAGTGGAACCATGTCCCGATAATGCCCAGGTAGGGACCAGAATCACCAGGTCCAATGAGGCCCAGATGGAGCATATTCACTAGGTCCAGGTGAGGTCCAGTGGAGGACCGAGTCACCAGACTTGGTTGAGGTCTAGAGGGGTACGAGAATCACCTTGTCCAGGTGACTTCCAGATGGGGACCAGACTCACCAGTCAGGATGAGGCCCAGAGAGGTTCCAGAGTCATCATGTCCAGGTGAGGCTCAGGTGTGGGAACAGAGTCACCAGGTACCAAAAATGCCCAGGTGAGGACCAGCGTCACCAGGTCTCGGTGACGGGCAGATAGGATCAGAGTCACCAGTTCCAGGTGAGGCGAAGAAAGAGTCCACAGCAATCAGATACAGGTGGGGAACAAGTCAACAGGCCTGGGTGAGGCCCAGATGGGGATCAGATTCACCATGTCCAGGTAGGCTCAGGTGGTGACCAGAAACCCCGGGGCTGGGAGACGACCAGGTCAGGACCAGATTACCAGGTCCAAGAGGCCCACGAGGGGACCTGACTCACCGAGTATGGGTGAGGCCCAGGTGGCAACCCCACTCACCATGTCCAGGTGAGGCCAACCTGCATGCCAAAGTCACCCGATCCACGTGAGGGCCCTTGTCGGCACCGGAGAAGGCAGGTAAAAGTGAGTCTACAAGAACACCACAGTCACCAGGTCCAGATGTGGTTCATGTGGGAAAGAGAGTCACCAGTTCCAGGTGAGACCGAGGTGGGGACGACAGTCACTAGGTCCAGATTGAGGCCTAGGTTGGGGGACGAGAGTCATCAGGACCAGTTGAGGCCAAAGTGTGCAGCAAAGTTATCATGTCCAGGTGAGGCCCAGGTGGGGGAACAGAGTAACCATGTCCCATTGATGCCAGGTGGGAAAAAGAGTCACAAGGTCCAGACGAAGCCTAAGTTTGGAGTAGATTCACCAGGTCCTGTTGAGGCCCAGCTGAGGACCAGTGTCCCCAGCTCCGGGGGTGTGTCACCCGGTTCTGGTGATATCCAGGTGGGGACCAGTGTTACAAGTCAGGGTGAGGCCCAGTGGGGACGAGATTCACAAGGTCCAGCTGAGGCCCCAATGTGGGAACTGTGAAACCAGGTCCCAAAGATTCCCATATGAGGACCTGAGTCACCAGGTCGAGGTGATGTCTCTGTGGGAACCAGTCACCCCGTCCAGGTGAGGCCCGGGTGGGACCACAGTAACCAGGTCCTGGTGAGGCCCAGGTACATAAGAGAGTATCCAGGTCCAAATGATGCCCAGGTAAGGACCAGAGTCAACAGGTCCAGGAGAGGCCCAATATGGATCAGAGTCATTTGTGTTCCAGGTAGGCCAGATGAAGACCACAGGAACCAGGTCCAGGAGAGCCCCATATGGGAACCAGAGCCACCAGATCCAGGTGAGGTCCAGGAGGGACCACAGTCACAAGGTCCAGTTGAGGCGCAGGTGGGCAAACATGATTCACCAAGTCCAGGTGAGGCCCACGTGTTGACCTGTCACCAGATCCAGGTGCGGACCAGATAATAACCAGATTCACCAGGCCCAAGTGAATCCCAAGGGGTGACCAGATTTTCCAGGTAAGGGTGAGGCCACGAGTGGGAACCAGAGTAACCAGTTTAGTTTGAGGCCCCGCAATGGGACCAAGAGGTCCCTGGACAAAGTGATGCCCAGGTGTGGAATAGAGTATCCAGGTCTCAATGATGCCTGGGTGAGGACGAGAGTCACTAGGGCCATGAAGCCCAGATGGGAACAGAATCACTAGGTCATGGTGAGGCATAGAATAAGACCACTGGTGAATAAGTCACCAGTATCAAGTGAGCCCCTTGTGGGAACCAGGAGCCACTGTATCCAGCTGAGTCCCAGGTCCCTGTGAGGCCCACGTGAGGACCAGATTCATCAGGTCGAATTGAGGGCATAGCTGTGTGTCAAGAGTCACCAGGTCTGGGTGCGGCCTAGGTGTGGCAAGATTTCAGTAGTTACTGAGTTAGGTCAAGTGGGGACGAGAGGACACCAGGTCCAGGTGAGGCCAAAGGGAGAACCAGAGTCACTTGATCCAGCTGAGGGTCCATGTTGAAAGAGAGTCACCACGTCCAGGAGAGGTCCATGTGGCGACCAGAGTCACCAGATCCAGGTGAAATCCAGGAGGGGACCAGAGACACCAGATCCAGGGTGAAGCCCAGGTGGTGACCAGAGTCACTAGGTCCAGATGAGGCCCAGGGTGAGGACCAGAGTTACCAGGTACACGTGAGGGCCCCGGTTGGGATCAGAGGCAACAGGTCCATGTGCGGCCGCTTGGGGGAAATGGTCAACCCCCCCCAGGTGTACTTGAGCCCAGGTGTGGAACACAGTAAGCAGGGCCAGGTGATCCCCGGTGGTGAGAAGTGTCACCAACATCCAGGTGAGGCCCAGTGTGGGGACCAGGATCACCAGGAAAAGGGAGGCCCTAAAGAAACGAGAGACATCAGTTCGAGTTCAGGTGCAGGTGGCAACCAGGGTGAGCAGGTCCAAGTCCGGCCAAAGTGAGGTTCAAAGTCACTAGGGCACGGTGAGACCAGACACGGACCAGAGTCACCTGGTCCAGGTGAGGTCCAGTTGTGGAAACACCAGTCACCGGATCCCAATTTTGCCAGTTTGAGGACCCATGGTCAACTGGGTCAGGTTAGGCCCAGATGGGGACCAGAGTCCCCAAATCCAGGTGAAGCCGAGGTGGGGACCACAGTCACCAGATCCAGGGTAGTCTCGGGTGCAAGACCAGAATCACCAGGTCCAGGTGAGGTGCAGGTGACAACCACACTCACCAGGTCCCGGTGAGGCCCTGGTGGGGACCAGAGTCACGAGGTACATGAGAAGTTAGGAAACACTACAGCCAAAAGGTCCCCATGATGTCCATGTGGGAACGAGAATCACCAGTTACAGGTGAGTACCAGGTGGTGAACTGACTCTCCATGTAGAGGTGAGTGTCAGGTGGGAACCAGTGTCACCATGTCCAGTGTGGCCCAGGTTGAAGACCAGAGTTAATAGGTCCGGTTGGGTCACTGTTAGTGAACAGTGTAACCATAATCCTGATGCTACCCAGGTGGTTAACAGAGACACCAGGTCCTGGTGAGGCCCAGGTGGGACCAGAGACATGAGTTCCAGGTGAGGTCCCACTGGGATCCACAGTCACCACGTCAGGTGAGGCCATATTAGGATCAGAGTCACCAGTTTACAGGTGAAGCCCAGGTGGATCAGAGTCACCTGGTACAGAAGAGGCCAAAGTCAGGAACAGAGTTACCAGGATCAGGTCAGTCCCATTGGGGTATAGAGTAACCATGTCCCCGGTGATGCCCAGGTAGACCCAGAGTCACCAGGTCCAGATGAGGCGCAGGTGGGGAGCATATTCACTAGGTCCCGGTGAGGCCAAGTTGAGGACCAGAGTCACCAGGTCTAGTTGAGGTCTAGAGGGGTACCAGATTCACCTGGTCTAGGTGACATCCAGATGGGGACCAGAGTCACCATGTCAGGCTGAGGCCCAGAGGGTTCCAGAGTCATCATGTCCAGGTGAGACTCAGGTGTGGAACAGAGTATCCATGTCATAATGGTCCACAGGTGAGGACCAGAGTCACCCAGATCTCAGAGAGGCCCAGTTAGGATCAGAGTCACTGGTTCCAGTTGACGCCAAGAAGGAGTCCACAGCAATCAGGTCCAGGTGGGGAAAAAATTTCACCAGGACTGGGTGAGGACTAGATGCGGACAGATTCACCAGGTCATGGTTATTCCCAGGTAGTGACCAGAGTTACCGTTCCAGGTGAGGACCAGGTAAGGACCAGATTCACCAGATCCAAGTGAGGCACACGTGCGGACCTGTGTCAGCAGGTATGGGTGAGGTGCAGGTGACAAGCCCACACTCACCAGGTCCATGTGAGACAACCTGCTGGCCATGTAGAGGAACCGTGTCTCGATGATGCCCACGTAGGGACTAGAGTTACCAGGTCCAGGGTGATGCCAACCTGCAGGCCATGCAGTGGAACCATGTCCTGATGATGCCGAGGTAGGACAATATTTACCAGGTTCAAGGTGAGGCCAACCTGCAAGTCATGCAGTGGAACCATGTCCCGATGATGCCAGGTAGGGACCAGAGTCACCAGGTCCAAATGAGGACAGATCGAGCATATTCACTAGGTGCAGGTGAGGCCCAGTGAGGACCAGAGTCACCAGATCTTGTTGAGACCTAGAGGGTAGGGGTAGCAGATTCACCTGGTCCAGGTGACATCCACATGGGGACCAGAGTCACCAGGTCAGGGTGAGGCCTAGAGAGGTTGCAGAAGTCATCATGTCCAGGTGAGGCTTCAGGTGTGGAACAGAGTCATCAGGTACCAATTATGCCCAGGTGAGGACCATAGTCACCAGGTATGGGTGACGCGCAGATAGGGATCAGAGTCACCAGATCCAGATGAGGCCCAGAAAGAGTCCACAGCAATCAGGTCCAGGTGGGGAACAAAGTCACCAGGACTGGGTGAGGCCCAGATGGGGACCAGATTCAACAGGACCAGGTGAGGCCCAGATGGTGACCAGAGTCCCCCGACTCTGGGAGAGGACCAGGTAAGGACCAGATTCACCACCTCCAAGAGGCCCACTTGGGGACCTGAGTCACCAGGTATGGATGAGGCCCAGGTGGCAACCCCAATCACCAGGTCCAGGTGAGGCCGGACCTGCAGGCCGGAGTCACCAGATCCAGGTGAGAACCTAGTGTGGACCAGAGTCACCAGGTAAATGTGAGTCTACAAGAAAACCACAGTCACCAGGTCCAGTTTTTGTTCATGTGCGAACGAGAGTCACCAGGTCCAGGTGAGACCCAGGTGGGGGACCACAGTCACCAGGTACATATTGAGGCCTAGGTGGGTGGACCAGGGTCATCAGGACCCAGTAGAGGCCAAAGTGTGGAGCAAAGTTATCATGTCCAGGTGAGGCCCAGGTGGAGAACAGAGTAACCATGTCCCACTGATGCCAGGTGGAAAAAGTGTCACAAGGTCCAGACGAGGTCTAAGTAAGGATAGATTCACTAGGTCCTGTTGAGGCCCAGTTGAGGACCAGTGTCCACAGCTGCGGATGAGTCCCAGAGGGGGACCAGAGTCACCCGGTTCTGGTGGTATCCAGGTGGTGACCAGAGTCAGCACGTCACGGTGAGGCCCAGAGTGGGACGAGAATCACTAGGTCCAGTTGAAGCCCCGATGTGGAATTGAGAAACCAGGTTCCATGGTGCCATAAGAGGACCTGAGTCACCAGGTCCATGTGAGGCCCCTGTGGGAACCAGTCACCTCGTCCACGTGAGGCCCAGGTGGGACCATAGTCACAAGGTCCAGGTGAGGCCCAGGTATATAAGAGAGTATCCAGGTCCCAATGATGCCCAGGTAAGGACGAGAGTCAACAGGTCCAGGAGAGGCCCAAATATGGATCAGAGTCATTGTGTTCCAGGTGAGGCCCGAAGGAGACCACAGGAACCAGGTCCAGGAGAGCCCCATATGGGAACCAGTGCCACCAGATCCAGGTGAGTTCCAGGTGGGACCAACAGTCACAAGGTCCAGGGGAGGCGCAGGTGGCAACAGGATTCACCAAGTCCAGGTGAGGCCAGTTGGCGATCAGTCACCAGATCCAGGTGCGGACCAGCTAAGGACCAGATTCACCAGGCCCAAGTGAACCCAAGGGGTGACCAGAGTCACCAGGTATGGGTGAGGCCCAGAGGGGGAACCAGAGTAACCAGTTTAGTTTGAGGCCCAGAATGGGACCAGAGGTCCCTGGTCAAAGTGAGGCCCAGGTGTGGAATAGAGTATCCAGGTCCCAAAGACGCCTGGGTGAGGACTAGAGTCACTAGGGCCATGCAGGCCCAGATGGGGAACAGAATCACTAGGTCCTGTTGAGGCATAGAATAAGACCACAGTCAGCAGTATCACGTGAGACCCTTGTGGGAACCAGAGCCACTCTATCCAGCTGAGTCCCAGGTCCATGTGAGGCCCATGTGAGGACCAGATTCATCAGGTCGAATTGAGGCAACGCTGGGGAGACGAGTCACCAGGTCTGGGTCGGCCTAGGTGGGGCAAGATTCAGCAGTTCTGAGTTAGGTCAAAGTGGGGACGAGAGACACCAGGTCCAGGTGAGACCAAACTGAGGACCAGAGTCACCAGATCCAGGCGAGGTCCATGTTGGAAAGAGAGTCACCAGGTCAACGAGAGGTCCAGGTAGGGCCAGAGTCACCAGATCCAGGTGAAGTCCAGGTGGGGACCAGAGTCACCAGATCCAGGTGAAGCCCAGGTGGGGACCAGAGTCACTAGGTCCTTATGAGGCCCAGGTGAGGACCAGAGTTACCAGGTACACGTGAGGCCCCGGTGGAGATCAGAGGAAACAGGTCCATGTGAGGCCGGTTTGGGGACCATGGTCAACAGGTCTATTTGAGGTCCAGGTGTGGAACACAATAACCAGGTCCAGGTGAGTCCCCGGTGGTGACAAGAGTCACCACGTCCAGGTGAGGCCCAGGTGGGGACCAGGATGACCAGGTACAGGGGAGGACCTTAAAAGAACCAGAGTCTACAGTTCGAGGTCAGGCACGGGTGGCAACCAGGGTAAGCAGGTCCAAGTCAGGCCAAAGTGGGGTTCCCAGCACTAGGGCACGGTGAGACCCAGAGGGGGACCAGAGTCACCTGGTCCAGGTGAGGGCCAGTTTTGTGGAACACAGTCACTGGGTCCCAATTTTGCCCAGTTGAGGACCACGGTCAACTGAGCCAGGTGAGGCCCAGATGGTGGACCGGAGTCCCAAATCCAGGTGAAGCCCAGGTGGGGACCACAGTCACCAGATCAGGGTAGTCTCGGTTACAGACCAGAATCACCACGTCCAGGTCAGGTGCAGGTGGCAACCACACTCACCAGGTCCCGGTGAGGGCCCTGGTGGGGATCAGGAGCCACGAGGTACATGAGAAGCTAGAAACACTGCAGCCACCAGGGTCCACATGATTGTCCATGTGGGAACGAGAATCACCAGTTACAGGTGAGGACCATTGGGGATCCGACTCACCATGTCCAGGTGAGACCCAGGTGGGAACCAGTGTCACCATGGTCCAGTGTGGCCCGGTGAATACCAGAGTTAATAGGTCCGGCTGCGTCATTGTTAGTGAACAGTTAACAATATCCTGATGCTACCAAGGAGGGACCAGAGACACCAGTCCTGGTGAGGCTCAGGTGGGACCAGGAGACATGAGGTCCATGTGACGTCCCGAATGGGAACCACAGTCACCAGTCAGGTGAGGCCCATGTTTAGGATCAAGGTCTCCAGTTACGGTTAGGGGCCCAGGTGGAGTCAGAGTCACCTGGTACAGACGAGGCCAAGTCAGGAGCAGAGTTACCAGGATCAGGTCGAGTCCCAGTGGGGAATAGAGTACCATGTCCCGATGATGCCCAGGGAGAACCAGAGTTCACCAGGTCCAGATGAGGCGAGGTGGGGGAGCATGTTCACTAGGGTCCTGGTGAGGCTCAGTTGAGGACCAGAGTCACCCAGGTCAAGTTGAGCCCTAGAGGGGAACCAGTTAACCTGGTCTAGGTGATATCCAGAAGGGGACCGCGTCACCATGTCAGGGTGAGGGCATAGAGGGGATCAAGAGTCATCAATTCCAGGTGAGTCTCAGTGTGGAGCAGAGTATCCAGGTCATAATGGTCCACAGGTGAGGACCAGAGTGACCAGATCTGGTGACGCGCAGATAGGATCAGAGTCACAAATTCCAGGTAGGGCCAAGAAAGAGTCCACAGAAATCAGGTCCAGTGGGGAACAAAGTCACCCAGGACTGGGGTGAGGCCCAGATGGGGACCAGTATTCACCAGGTCCAGGGTGAGGCCCAGGTGTTGAGCAGAGTCCCTGGGTCTGGGAGAGGACCAGTAAGGACCATATTCACCAGGTTCAAGAGGCCCACGTGGGGGAATTAGTCACCAGTTATGGGTTAGGCCCAGGTGGCAAGACCCCATTACCAGGTCCAGGTGACGCCAAACCTGCAGGCCAGAGGTCACCAGATCAGGTGAGACCCTAGTGGGGACCGAGTCACCAGTAAATGTGAGTCTACAAGAATACCACAGTCACCCAGGTCCAGGTGTGGTTCATGTGGGAACGAGAGTCACCAGGTCCAGGTGAGACCCCGGTGGGGACACAGTCACCAGGTGCAGTTTGTGGCTTACCGTGGGGGGACCAGAGTCATCAGGACATTTGAGGCCAAAGTGTGCAGGCAAATTTTATCATGTCCAAGTGAGGCCCAGGTGAGGACAGAGTAACCATGTCCCATTGATGGCCAGGATGGGAAAAGAGTCCACAGTCCAGATGAGGCCTAAGTGAGGAGTAGATTCACCAGGGTCCTTTTGAGGCCAGTTGAGGACCAGTGTCACCAGCTCCGGGTGAGTCCCAGAGGGGGACCAGAGTCCACCCGGTTCTGGTGATATCCAGGTGGGGACCAGAGTCACCATGTCAGGGTGAGGCCCAGACGGGGACGAGAATCACTAGGTCCAGGTGAAGCCCCGATGTGGAACTGAGAAACCAGGTCCCATGATGCCCATTTGAGGACCTGAGTCACCAGGTTCAGGTGAGGGCCCTGTGGGAACCAGTGACGTCATCCCGGTGAGGCCCAGGTGGGACCACAGTCATCAGGTCCAGGTGAGGCCCAGGTATATAAGAGAGTATCCAGGTCCCAATGATGCCCAGGTAAGGACGAGAGTCACCAGGTCAGGGTGAGGCCCAGAGAGGTTCCAGAGTCTTTAAGTCCAGGTGAGCCTCAGCTGTGGAACAGAGTCACCAGGTACCAATGATGCCCAGGTGAGGACCAGAGTCACCAGGTCTGGGTGATGCGCAGATAGATTAGAGTCACCAGTTCCAGGTGAGGCCAAGAAAGTGTCCACAGCAATCAGGTCCAGGTGGTGAACAAAGTCACCATGACTAGCTGAGGCCCAGATGGGGACCAGATTCACCAGGTCCAGGTGAGGTCCAGGTGGTGACCAGACTCCCCGGGTCTGGCGAGGACCAGGTAATGACCAGATTCACCACCTCCAAGTGAGGGCCACGTGAGGACCTGAGTCACCAGGTATGGGTGAGGCCCGGTGGCAACCCCACTCACCAGGTCCAGGTGAGGCCAACATGCAGGCCAGTGTCACCAGATCCAGGTGAGGCCCTAGTGGGGACCGGAGTCACCAGGTAAATGTGAGTCTACAAGAACACCACAGGGACCAGGTCCAGGTGTGGTTCATGTGGGAACGAGAGTCACCAGGTCCAGGTGAGCCCCAGGTAGGGACCACAGTCACCGGGTCCAGATTGAGGCCTAGGTGGGGGGACCAGATTCATCAGGACCAGTTGAGGACAAAGTGTGGAGCCAAGTTATCATGTCAGGTGAGGCCCAGGTGGGGAACAGAGTAACCATGTCCCGTTAATGCAAGGTGGGAAAAGAGTCACAAGGTTCAGACGAGACCTAAGTGAGGAGTAGATTCAACAGGTACTGTTGAGATCCAGTTGAGGACCAGTGTCCCAAGCTCTAGGTTAGTCCCAGAGGGGGACCAGAGTCACCCGGTTCTGGTGATATCCAGATGGGGACCAGAGTCACCATGTCATGGTGATGCCCAGAGTGGATCCAGAGTCATCATGTCCAGGTGCGGCTCAGGTGTGGAACAGAGTATCCAGGTCATAATGGTCCACAGGTGAGGACCAGAGTCACCATATCTGGGTGAGGCCCAGCTACGATCAGAGTCACCACTTCCAGGTGAGGCCAAGAAGGAGTCCACAGCAATCAGGTCCAGGTGGGGAACAAAATCACCAGGAATGGGTGAGGACCAGGTAAGGACCAGATTCACCAGGTCCAAGTGAGTCCCACGTGGGCACCTGGGTCACCAGGTATGGGTGAGGCCCAAGTGGCATCCCCACTCACCAGATCCAGGTGAGGACACTGCAGGCAATGCAGAGGAAGAGTGTCCCGATGATGCCCAGGTAGAACCACAGTTACCAGGTCCAGGTGCGGCCAACCTAAACGCCATGCAGTGGAAACATGTCCCGATGATGCCCAGGTAGGGAAGAGAGTCACCAGGTTCAAATGAGGCCCAGATGGAGCATATTCAATAGGTCCACGTGAGGCCAGTTGAGGACCAGAGTCACCAGATCCAGGTGAAGCCAAGGTGGGGACCAGAGTCACTAGGTCCAGATGAGGCCCAAGTGAGGACCATACCAGGTACACGTGAGGCCCCGGTGGGAATCAGAGGCAACAGGTCCATATGAGGCCGGCGTCGGTACCATGGTCAACAGATCTACTTGAGGCCCAGGTGTGGAACACAGTAACCAGGTCCAGGTGAGTCCCCTGTGGTATCAAGAGTCACCAGTCCAGGTGAGCCCAGGTGGGGACCAGGATCACCAGGTACAGGGGAGCCCTTGAAAAAACCAGAGTCAACAGTTCGAGGTCAGGTGCAGGTGCAACCAGGGTCAGAAGGTCCAAGTCGGGCCAAAGTGGGGTTCACAGTCACTAGGGCACCGTGAGACCCAGAGGGGACCAGAGTCACCTGGTGCAGGTGAGGTCCTTGTGGAACAGTCACCGGGTCCCAATTTTGCCCAGTTGAGACCATGGTCAACAGGCCAGGTGACCCAGATGGGGACCAGAGTCCCCAAATCCAGGTGAAGCCCAGTGGGGACCACAGTCAGCAGATCCAGGGTAGTCTCAGGTGCAGACCAGAATCACCAGGTCCAGGTGATGTTCAGGTGGCAACCACACTCACCAGGTCCCGGTGAGGCCCTGGTGGGACCCGATCCACAGGTACATGAAGCTAGAAACACTACAGCCACCAGGTCCACATGATTTCCATGTGGGAACGCGAATCAGCAGTTACAGGTGAGGACCAGGTGGGGTTCCGACTCACCATGTCCAGGTGAGACCCAGGTGAAGACCAGAGTTAAAAGGTCCGGCTGGGTCACTGTTAGTGAACAGTGTAACCATATCCTGATGCTACCCAGGCGGGGTAGAGAGACACCATATCCTGGTGAGGCCCAGGTGGGCCCAGAGACATGAGGTCCAGGTGAGGTCCCGATGGGAACCACAGTCACCACGTCAGGTGAGGCCATGCTTAGGATCACAGTCACCAGTTACAGGTGAGGCCTAGGTGGAGCCAGAATCACCTGGTACAGAAGAGGCCAAAGTCAAGACCACAGTTACCACGATCAGGTCAGTCCCAGTGGGGAATAGAGTAACCATGTCAGGATGATGCCCAGGAAGAACCAGAGTCACCAGGTCCAGATGAGGCGCAGGTGGGGAGCATATTCACTAGGTCCCGGTGAGGCCAAGTTGAGGACGAGAGTCACCAGTCTAGTTGAGTCCTAGAGGGGTACCAGATTCACCTGGTCTAGATGACATCCAAATGGGGACCAAGTCTCCATTTCAGGGTGAGGCCCAGAGTGGTTCCAGAGTCATCAAGTCCAGGTGAGCCTCAGGTGTGGAACAGAGTATCCAGGTCTTAATGATCCACAGTTGAGACCAGAGTCAACAGATCTGGGTGAGGCCAGTTAGGAACAGATCACCAGTTCCAGGTGAGGCCAAGAAAGTGTCCACAGCAATCAGGTCCAGGTGGGGAACAACGTCACCAGGATTGGGTGAGGCCCAGATTGGGAACAGATTCACAGGTCCAGGTGATTCCCAGGTGATGACCAGAGTTACCAGTTCCGGATGAGGACCAGGTAAGGACCAGATTCACCAGGTCCATGTGAGGCCCACGTGGGGACCTGTGTCACCAGGTATGGGTGAGGCCCAGGTAGCAAACCCACTCACCAGGTCAAGGTGAGTCCAACCTGCAGGCAATGCGGATGAATCGTGTACCGAAGATGCCCATGTT
The DNA here is from genome assembly GCF_011100685.1 of Canis lupus familiaris. Taxonomy (NCBI): domain Eukaryota; kingdom Metazoa; phylum Chordata; class Mammalia; order Carnivora; family Canidae; genus Canis; species Canis lupus. The sequence goes on from NW_023331016.1 coordinate 17,164, forward strand.
GGAACCAGAGTTACCTGGTCCAGGTGAGGCCAACCTGCAGCCATGCAGTGGAACCATGTCCCGATGATGCCCAGGTAGGGACCAGAGTAACCAGTTCCAAATGAGGCCCAGATGGAGCATATGACAGGTCCAGTAGGCCCAGTTGAGGACCAGAGTCACCAGATCTGGTTGAGGCTAGACGGGTACCAGAATCACCTGGTCCAGGTGACATCCAGATGGGGACCAGAGTCCCTGATAGTGAACAGTGTAACCATAACCTGATGCTACCCAGATGGTTACCAGAGACCAGATCCTGGTGAGTCTCCAGTGGGACCCGAGACATGAGGTCCATTTGAGGTCCCGATGGGAACTGCAGTCATCAGGTCAGGTGAGACCATGCTTAGATGAGAGTCACCAGTTACAGGTGAGGCACAGGTTGAGCCAGAGTCACCTGGTACAGAAGAGGCCAAAGTCAGGGCAAGATTACCAGGATCAGGTCAGTCCCGTGGGGAATAGAGTAACCATGTCCCGATGATGCCCAGGAAGAACCAGAGTCACCAGGTCCAAATGAGGCGCAGGTGGGGAGCATATTCACCAGGTCCCGGTGAGGCCAAGTTGAAGACCAGAGTCACCAGTTCTAGTTGAGGCGTAGAGGGTCCAGATTCACCTGCTCTAGGTGACATCCAGATGGGGACCAGAGTCACCATGTCAGCCTCACCTGGACTTGATGACTGGGCCAGGTCCTGGTGAGGCCCAGGTGGGACCAGAGACATGAGGTCCAGGTGAGGTCCCGATGGAAACTACAGTCACCAGGTTAGGGGAGGCCATGCTTAGGATCAGAGTCACCAGTTTCAGGTGAGGCCGAGTGGAGCCGAGTCACCTGGTACAGAAGAGGCCAAAGTCAGGACCAGAGTTACCAGATCGGTCAGTCCCAGTGGGAATAAAGTAACCATGTCCCGATGATTCCCCAGGTAGAATCAGAGTCACCAGTCCAGATGAGTTTTGGGGGGAGCATGTTTACTAGGTCCCGGTGAGGCCCAGTTGAGGACCAGAGTCACCAGGTCAAGTTGAGGCCTAGAGGGTGTACCAGATTCAACTGGTCTAGGTGACATCCAGATGGGGACCAGAGTCACCAGGTCCGTGAGGCGAGGTGGTGACCGGAGCTGGGTGAGGACCAGGTAAGGACCAGTGTCACCAGGTCCAAGAGGCCCACGTGGGGACCGAGTCACCAGGTATGGTGAGGCCCAGGTTGGCAACCCCACTCACCTGTTCTAGGTGAGGCCTACCTGCAGGCCAGAGTCACCAGATCCATGTGAGGCCCTAGTGGGACCGGAGGCACCAGGTATATGTGAGTCTACAAGAACACCACAGTCACCAGGTCCAGGTATGGTTCATGTGGGAACGAGAGTCACCAGGTCCAGGTGAGACCCAGGTGGGGACCACAGTCACCAGGCCAGATTGAGGCCTAGGTGGGGGGACCAGAGTCATCAGGACCAGGTGAGGCCAAAGTGTGGAGCAAAGTTATCATATCCAGGTGAGACCCAGGTGGGGAACAGAAACCATGTCCCATTGATGCCAGGTGGGAAAAGAGTCACAAGGTCCAGACGAGGCCTATGTGTGAGTAGATTCACCAGGTCCTTTTGAGGCCCAGTTGAGGACCAGTGTCCCCATCTCAGGTGAGTCCCAGAGGGGACCAGAGTCACCCGGTTCTGGTGATATCCAGGTGGGGACCATAGTCACCACATCAGGGTGAGGCCAGAGGGGGACGAGAATCACTAGGTCCAGGTGAGGGCCCGATGTGGAATTGAGAAACCAGGTCCCATGTTGCCCATATGAGGACCTGAGTCACCATGTCCAGATGAGGTCCGTGTGGGAACCATCACCTCGTCCCGGTGAGGCCAGGTGGGACTACATTCACCAGTTCTAGGTGAGCACCTTGTGGGAACCAGAGCCACTCTATCCAGCTGAGTCCCATGTCCATGTGAGGCCCACGTGAGGACCAGATCCATCAGGTCGAATTGAGGCATAGCTGGGGACAAGAGTCAACAGGTGGGTGCGGCCTAGGTGGGGCAAGATTCAGCAGTTCTGAGTTAGGTCAAAGTGTGGGACGAGAGACACCAGGTCCAGGTGAGGCCAAAATGAGTACCAGAGTCACCAGATCCAGGTGAGGTCCATGTTGGGAAGAGAGTCACCAGGTCCAGGAGGGTCCAGGTGGGGACCAGAGTCACCAGATCCAGGTGAAGTCCAGGTGGGACCAGAGTCACCTGATCCAGGTGAGGCCCAGTGGGACCACAGTCACCAGGTCCAGGTGAGGCCCAGGTATGTAAGAGTATCCAGGTCCCAATGATGCCCAGGTAAGGACCAGAGTCATAGGTCCAGCAGAGGCCCAAATATGGAGCAGAGTCATTGTGTTCCAGGTGAGGCCAGATGGAGACGACAGGAACCAGGTCCAGGAGAGCCCCATATGGGAACCAGAGCCACCAGATCCAGGTGAGGTCCAGGTGGGAACACAGTCTAAAAGTCCAGGTGAGGCGCAGGTGGCAAGAGGATTCACCAGTTACAGGTGAGGCCCAGGTGGAGCCAGAGTCACCTTGTACAGAAGAGGCCAAAGTCAGGACCAGAGTTACCAGGATCAGGTCAGTCCCAGTGTGGAATAGAGTAAGCATGTCCCGATGATGCCCAGGTAGAACCAGAGTCGCCAGGTCCAGATGAGGTGCAGGTGGGGAGCATATTCACTATGTCCCGGTTAGGCCAAGTTGAGGACCAGAGTCACCAGAACTGGTTGAGGCCTAGAGGGGTACCAGATTCACCTGGTCTAGGTGACTTCCAGATGGGGACCAGAGTCACCAGGTCAGGGTGAGGCCCAGAGATGTACCAGAGTCATCATGTCCACTTGAGGCTCAGGTGTGGAACAGAGTCACCAGGTACCAATGAGGCCCAGATGAGGACCAGATTCACCAGGTCTGGGTGACTCGCAGATAGGATCAGAGTCACCAGTTCCAGGTGAGGCCAAGGAGGAGTCCACAGCAATCAGGTCCAGGTGGGGAACAAAGTCACCAGGACTGCGTGAGGCCAGATGGGGACCAGATTCACCAGGTCCAGGTGAAACCCAGGTGGTGACCAGAGTCCCCGGGTGTAGAGGAGGACCAGGTAAAGACCAATTCACCAGGTAGAAGAGGACCACGTGGGGACCTGAGTCACCAATTATGGGTGAGGCCCAGGTGGCAACCCCACTCACCAGGTCCAGGTGAGGCAAACCTGCAGGCCAAAGTCACCAGATCCACGTGATGCCCTAGCGGGGACCAGAGTCACCATGTAAATGTGAGTCTACAAGAACACCACAGTCACCAGGTCCAGGTGTGGTTCATGTGGGAACGAGAGTCACCAGGTCCAGGAGAGACCCCGGTGGTGACAAGAGTCACCAGGTCCAGGTGAGGCCCAGGTGGGAACCAGGATCACCAGGTACAGGGGAGGCCCTTGAAAGAACCAGAGTCAACAGTTCGAGGTCAGGCGCAGGTGGCAACCAGGGTCAGCAGGACCAAGTCAGGCCAAAGTGGGGTTCACAGTCACTAGAGCACGGTGAGACCCAGAGGGGGACCAGAGTCACCTAGTCCAGGTGATGTCCAGGTGTGGAAACAGTCACCCGGGTCCCAATTTTGCCCATTTGAGGACCATGGTCAACAGGGCCAGGTGGGCCCAGATGGGAATCGGAGTGCCCAAATCCAGGTGAAGCCCGGTTGGACCATATTCACCAGATCCGGGTAGTCTCAGGTGCAGACCAGAATCACAAGGTCCAGGTGAGGGTGCAGGTGGCAACCACACTCACAGGTCCGGTGAGGCCCTATGGTGGGACCAGAGTCACGAGGTACCATGAGAAGCTAGAAACACTGCAGCCACCAGGTCCACATGATGTCCATGTGGGAATGAGAATCACCAGGTAGAGGTGAGGACCCTTTGGGGATCCGACTCACCATGTCCAGGTGAACCAGAGTGGGAACCAGTGTCACCATGTCCAGGTGTGGCGAGGTGAAGACCAGAGATAATAGGTCCGGCTGGGTCACTGTTAGTGAACAGGGTAACCATATCCGGATGCTACCCAAGTGGGTACGAGAGACACCAAGTTTGGTGAGGGCCCGGTGAGACAAGAGACATGAGGAGCAGGTGAGGTCCACCGGATCGGGACCACAGTCACAGGTCAGGTGAAGGCCAATGCTTAGGAATCCGAGGTCCCAGTAGGCAGGTGAGACCCAGGTGGTAGCCAGATTCACCAGGCTAGAGAAGAGGCCAAAGTCAGGACCAGAGTTACCAGGATCAGGTCAGTCCCAGAGGGGAATAGTGTAACCATATCCCGATGATGCCCAGGTAGAACCAGAGTCAACAGGTCCAGATGAGGCGCAGGTGGGGAGCATGTTCCCTAGGTCCCGGTGAGGCCCAGTTGAGGCCCAGAGTCACCAGTTCAAGTTGAGGCCTAGAGGGGTACCAGATTCACCTGGTCTAGGTGACATCCAGATGGGGACCAGAGTCACCATGTCAGGCTGAGGCCCAGAGGGGATCCAGAGTCATCATGTCCAGGTGAGGCTCAGGTGTGTAACAAAGCATCCAGATCATAATGGTCCACGGGGGAGGACCAGAGTCACCAGATCTGGGTGAGACCCATTTAGGATCCGAGTCACCAGTTCCAGGTGAGTCCAAGAAGGAGTCCACAGCAATCAGGTCCAGGGGGAAACAAAGTCACCAGGACTGGGTGAGGCCCAGATGGGGACCAGATTCACCAGGTCCAGGTGATTCCCAGGTGGTGACCAGAGTTACCAGTTCCGGGTGAGGTCCAGGTAAGGACCAGATTCACTATGTCCAAGTGAGACCCACGTGGGACCTGTGTCACCAGGCATGGGTTGAGGCCCAGGTGTCAACCCCACTCACCAGGTCCAGGTGGAGGGCAAACTGCAGGCCATGCAGAGAAACATGTCCCGATGATGCCCAGGTAGGGACTAGAGTTACCAGGTCCAGGTGAGGCCAACCTGCAGGCCATGCAGTGGAATAATGTCCCGATGATGCCCAGGTAGGGACCAGAGTTACCAGGTCCAGGTGAGGCTAACCTGCAGGTCATGCAGTGAAGCCATGTCCCGATGATGCCCAGGAAGGGACAAGAGTCATCAGGTCCAAATGAGACCCAGATGGAGCATATTCACTAGGTCCAGGTGAGGCCCAGTTGAGGACCAGAGTCACCAGAAACTGGTTGAGGCCTAGAGAGTGGTACCGGAATCACCTGGTCCATGTGACATCCAGATGGAGACCAGAGTCACCAGGTCAGGTTTTGGCCCAGAGTGGTTCCAGAGGCCAGAGCCTCATGTCCAGGTGAGGCTCAGGTGTGGAACAGAGTCACCAGGTACCAAGGATGCCCAGGTGAGGACCAGAGTCACCAGGTCTGGGTGACACGCAGATAGGATCAGAGTCACCAGGTCCAGGTGAGGCCATGAAAGCGTCCACAGCAATCAGGTCCAGGTGGGGAACACAGTCACCAGGACTGGGTGAGGCCCAGTGGGGAGCAGATTCAACAGGTCCAGGTGAGGCGCAGGTGGTGACCAGAGTCCCCGGGTCTGGGAGAGGACCAGGTAAGGACCAGATTCACCAGGTCCAAGAGGACCACGTGGAGACCTAAGTCACCAGGTATGGGTGAGGCCCAAGTGGCATCCCCACTAACCAGGTCCATGTGAGGCCAACCTTCAGGCCAAGTCACCCGAACCACGTGACGACCTAGTGGGGACTGGATTCACCAGTTAAAAGTGATTCTACAAGAACAACACAGTCATCAGATCCTGGTGTGGTTCATGTGGGATCAAGAGTCACCAGGTCCAGGTGAGACCCAGGTGGGGACCACAGTCACCAGGTCCAGATTGAGGCCTAGGTGGGGGGACCAGATTCATCAGGACCAGTTGAGGCCAAAGTGTGGAGCAAAGTTATCATGTCCATGTGAGGCCCAGGTGGGGAACAGAGTAACCATGTCCCAAAGATGCCAGGTGGGAAAAGAGTCACAAGGTCCAGACGAGGCCTTAGTGAGGAGTAGATTCACCAGGTCCTGTTGAGGCCCAGTTGAGGACCAGTGTCCCCAGCTCCGGGAGAGTCCCAGAGGGGGACCAGAGTCACCTAGTTCTGGTGATATCCAGGTGGGGACCTGAGTCACCACGTCCTGGTGAGGCCCAGAGGGGGACGAGAATCACTAGGTCCAGGTGAGGCCCCCGATGTGTAACTGAGAACCCAGGTCCCATGATGCCCATATGAGGACCTGAGTCACCAGGTCCAGGTGAGGTCCCTGTGGGAACCAGTCACCTCATCCAGGTGAGGCCCAGGTGGGACCACAGTCAACAGGTCCAGGTGAGGCCCAGGTATATAAGAGAGTATCCAGGTCGCAATGTTGCCCAGGTAAGGACCAGAGGCAACAGGTCCAGGAGAGGCCCAAATATGGATCAGAGTCATTGTGTTCCGGGTGAGACCAGATGGAGACCACAGGAAACCAGGTCCAGGAGAGCCCCATATGGGAACCAGAGCCACCAGATCCAGGTGAGTTCCAGATGGGACCACAGTCACAAGGTCCAGGTGAGGCGCTGGCGGCAACAGGATTCACCAAGTCCAGGTGAGGCCAGGGGGGCGACCAGTCACCAGATACAAATGTGGACCAGCTAAGGACCAGATTCACCAGGCCCAAGTGAAGCCCAAGGGGTGACCAGAGTCAACAAATAAGGGTGAGGCCCAGAGGGGAACCAGAGTTACCAGTTTAGTTTGAGGCCCAGAATGGGACCAGTGGTCCCGGGTCAACGTGAGCCCTAGGTGTGGAATAGAGGATCCAGGTCCCAATGATGCCTCGGTGAGGACCAGAGTCACTAGGGCCATGCAGGCCCAGATGGGGAACAGAATCAGTACATCCTGGTGAGGCATAGAATAAGACCACAATCACCAGTATCAGGTGTGCCCCTTGTGGGAACCAGAGCCACTCTATGCAGCTGAGTCCCAGGTCCATGTGAGGCCCACGTGAGGACCAGATTCATCAGGTCGAATTGAGGCATAGCTGGGGACAAGAGTCATCAGCTCTGGGTGCGGCCTAGGTGGGGCAAGATTCAGCATTTCTGAGTTAGTTCAAAGTGGGGACGAGAGACACCAGTACAGGTGAGGCCAAACTGAGACCAGAGTCACCAGATCCAGGTGAGGTCCATGTTGGAAAGAGAGTCACCAGGTCCAGGAGAGGTCCAGGTGTGGAACAGAGTCACCAGATCGAGGTGAAGTCCAGGTGGGGAGGAGAGTCTCCAGATCCAGGTGAAGCCCAGGTGGGGACCAGAGTCACTAGGTCCAGATGAGGCCCAGGTGAAGATCAGAGTTAACAGGTACACGTGAGGCCCCGGCGGGGATCACAGCCAAAATGCCACGTGAGGCCGGCTAGGGGACTATGGTCAACAGGTCTACCTGAGGCCCAGGTGTGGAACACTGTAAGCCTGTCTAGGTGAGTCCCCAGTAGTGACAAGAGTCACCACGTCCAGTTGAGGCCAAATTGGGGACCAGGATCACCAGGTGCATGGGAGGCCTTTGAAAGAACCTGAGTCGGGGATCCCTGGGTGGCGCAGCGGTTTGGCGCCTGCCTTTGGCCCAGGGCGCGATCCTGGAGACCCGGGATCGAATCCCACATCGGGCTCCCGGTGCATGGAGCCTGCTTCTCCCTCTGCCTGTGTCTCTGCCTCTCTCTCTCTCTCTGTGACTATCATAAATAAATAAAAAATTTAAAAAAAAAAAAAAAAAAAAAAAAAAAAGAAAGAACCTGAGTCAACAGTTCGAGGTCAGGCCCAGGTGGCAACCAGGGTCAGCACGTCCAAGTCAGGCCAAAGTTGGGTTCACAGTCACTAGGGCACGGTGAGACCCAGAGGGGGACCAGAGTCACGTGGTCCATGTGAGGTCCAGTTGTGGAACACAGTCACCGGGTCTCAATTTTGTCCAGTTGAAGACCATGGACAACAGGGCCAGGTGAGGCCCGGATTGGGACCGGAGACCCCAAATCCAGGTGAAGCCCAGGTGGGGACCACAGTCACAAGATCCAGGGTAGTCTCAGGTGCAGACCAGAATCACCAGGTCCTGGTGAGGTGCAGGTGGCAACCACACACACCAGGTCCCGGTGAGGCCCTGGTGCGGACCAGATGCTCGAGGTACATGAGAAGTTAGAAACACTGCAGCCACCAGTTCCACATAATGTCCATGTGGGAATGAGAATCACCAGTTACAGGTGAGGACCAGGTGGGGATCTGACTCACCATGTCCAGGTGAGACCCTGGTGGGAACCTGTGTCACCATGTTCAGGTGTGGACCAGGTCAAGACCAGAGTTAACAGGTCCGGCTGGGTCACTGTTAGTGAACAGTGTAACCGTATCCTGATGCTACCAAGGTGGATACCAGAGACACCAGGTCCTGGTGAGGCCCAGTTTGGACCAGAGACATGAGGTCCAGGTGAGGTTCCGATGGGAACCACAGTCACCAGGTCAGGTGAGGCCATGCTTAGGATCAGAGTCACCAGTTCCAGGTGAGGCCCAGGTGGAGCCAGAGTCACCTGGTACAGAAGAGGCCAGTCAGGACCAGAGTTACCAGGATCAGGTCACTCCAAGTGGGAATAGAGTAACCATGTCCCGATGATGCCCAGGTAGAACCAGAGTCACCAGGCCCAGATGTGGCGCAGGTGGGGAGCATGTTCACTAGGTCCCGTTGAGGCCCAGTTGAGGACCAGAGTCACCAGGTCTAGGTGAGGCCTAGAGGGGTACCAGATTCACCTGGTCTGGTGACATCCAGATGGGGACCAGAGTCCCCATGTCAGGCTGAGGCCCAGAGGGGATCCAGTGTCAACATATTCAGGTGAGGCTCATGTGTGGAACAGAGTATCCAGGTCACAGTGGTCCACAGGTGAGGACCAGAGTCACCAGATCTGGGTGAAGCCCAGTTAGCATCAGAGTCAGCAGTTCCAGGTTAGCCAAGAAGGAGTCCACAGCAATCAGGTCCAGGTGGGGAAGAAAGTTAACAGGACTGGGTGAGGCCCAGATGGGGACCAGATTCACCAGGCCCAGGTGATTCCCATGTGGTGACCAGAGTTACCAGTTCCGGGTGACCACCAGGTAAGGACCAGATTCACCAGGTCCAAGTGAGGCCCACGTGGGGACCTGTGTCACTAGGCAAGGGTGAGACCCAGGTGAGAAACCCACTCACCAGGTCCAGGTGAGGCCAACCTGCAGGCCATGCAGAGGAACCAGGTCCCAATGATGCCCAGGTAGGGACGAGAGTTACCAGGTCCAGGTGTGGCCAACCTACAGGCCATGCAGTGGAATCATGTCCCGATGATGCCCAGGTAGGGACCAGAGTCACCAGGTCCAAAGGAGGCCCAGATGGAGCATATTCACTAGGTCCAGGTGAGGCCCAGTTGAGGACCAGAGTCACCAGACCTGGTTGAGGTCCAGAGGGGTACCATAATCCCCTGGTCCAGGTGACATTCATATGGGGACCAGAGTCACCAGGTCAGGTTGATAGCCAGGGAGATCCAGAGTCATCAAGTCCAGGGGAGCCGCAGGTGTGGAACAGAGTCACCAGGACCAATGATGCCCAGGTGAGGACCAGAGTAACCACGTACACGTGAGGCCCCGGTGGGGATCAGAGGCAACAGGTCCATGTGAGGTAGGCTTGGGGACCATGGTCAACAGGTTTATGAGGCCCAGGTGTGGAACACAGTAATCAGGTCCAGTTGAGTCCCCAGTGGTGACAAGAGTCACCACGTCCAGGTGAGGCCCGGTGGGGACCAGGATCACCAGGTACAGGGGAGGCCCTTGAAAGAACCAGAGTCAACAGTTCGACGTCAGTCGCAGGTGGGAACCAGGGTCAGCAGGTCCAAGTCAGGCCAAAGTGGGTTTCACAGTCACTAGGGCACGGTGAGACCTAGAGGGGAACCAGAGTCACGTGGTCCAGGTGAGTTCCAGTTGTGGAACACAGTCACCGCGTCCCAATTTTGCCCAGTTGTGGACCATGGTCAACAGGGCCATGTGAGCCCCAGATTGGGACCGGAGTCCCCAAATCCAGGTGAAGCCCAGGTGGGGACCACAGTCACTAGATCCAGGGTAGTCTCAGGTGCAGACCAGAATCACCAGGTGAAGGTGAGATGCAGGTGGCAACCACACTGACCAGGTCCCGGTGAGGGCCTGGTGGGGACCAGAGTCACGAGTTACATGAGAAGCTAGAAACACTGAAGCCACCAGGTCCACATGATGTCCATGTGGAAACGAGAATCACCAGTTACAGGTGAGGACCATTGGGGATCTGAGTCACCATGTCCACGGGAGACCCAGGTGGGAACCAGTGTCACCATGTCCAGGTGTGGCCCAGGTGAAGACCAGAGTTAATAGGTCCGGCTGGGTCACTGTTAGTGAACAGTGGTAACCATATCCTGATGCTACCCAGGTGGGTACCAGAGACACCAGGCCCTGGTGAGGCCCAGGTGGGACCAGAGACATGAGGTCCAGGTGAGGTCCCGATGGGAACCACAGTCACCAGGTCAGTTGAGGCCATGCTTAGAATCAGAGTCACCAGTTACAGGTGAGGGCCACTTAGAGCCAGAATCACCTGGTACAGAGAGGCCAAAGTCAGGACCAGAGTTACCAGGATCAGGTCAGTCCCAGTGGGGAATAGAGTAACCATGTCCCGATGATGCCCACGTAGAACCAGAGTCACCATGTCCAGATGAGGCGCAGGTGGGGAGCATATTCACTAGGTCCCGGTGAGGCCCACTTGAGGACTAGAGTCACCAGGTTTGGTTGAGGCCTAGAGGGGTACCAGATTCACCTGGTCTAGGTGACATCCAGATGGGGACCAGAATCACCATGTCAGGGGGAGGCCCAGAGTGGATCCAGAGTCATCATGTCCAGGTGAGGCTCAGGTGTGGAAAGAGTATCCAGGTCATAATGATCAACAGGTGAGGACCAGAGTCACCAGATCTGGGTGACGTGCAGATACGATCAGAGTGACCAGTTCCAGGTGAGGCCAAGAGGAGACCACAACAATCAGGTCCGGTGGCGAACAAAGTCACCAGGAATGGGTGAGGCCAGATGGGGACCAGATTACCAGGTCCAGGTGAGCCCAGGTGTTGAGCAGAGTCCCCGGGTCTGGGAGAGGATCAGGTAAGGACCAGATTAACATGTCAAAGATGCCCACGTGGGGACCTGAGTCACCAGGTTGGGGTGAGGCCCAGGTGGCAACCCCACTCACCAGGTCCAGGTGAGGCCAACCTGCAGGCCAGAGTCACCAGATCCAGGTGAGGGCCCTAGTGGGGACAGGAGTCACCAGGTAAATGTGAGTCTACAAGAACACCACAGTCACCAGGTCCAGGTGTGGTTCATGTGGGAACTTAGTCACCAGGTCAGGTGAGACCCAGGTGGGGACCACAGTCACCAGGTTCAGATTGAGGACAAGGTGGGGCGACCCAGTGTCATCAGAACCAGTTGAGGCCAAAGTGTGGAGCAAGTTATCATGTCCAGGTGAGGCCCAGGTGTGTGGAACAGAGTAGTAACAATGTCCCTTTGATGCCAGGTGCGAAAGAGTCACAAGGTCCAGACGAGGCCTAAGTGAGGAGTAGATTCACCAGGTCCTGTTTGAGGCCCAGTTGAAGGACCAGTGTAACCAGCTCCAGGGGAGTCCCAGAGGGGGCGAGTCACCCAGTACTGGTGATATCCAGGTGGGGACCAGAGTCACCCACGTCAGAGTGAGGGCCCACAGCGGGACGAAAATCACTAGGTCCAGGTGAGGCCCTGATGTATAACTAAGAAACCAAGTCCCATGATGCCCGTATGAGGACATGAATCACCAGGTCCAGTTGAGGTCCCTGTGGGAAACTGTCACCTCGTCCAGGTGAGGCCCAGGGGACCACCAGTCACCAGTTCCAGGTTAGGCCCAGGTATATAAGAGAGTATCCAGGTCCCCAATGATGCCTAGGTAAGGCCCTGAGTCAACAGGTCCAGGAGAAGCCCAAATATGGATCAGAGTCATTGTGTTCACTGGTGAGGCCAGATAGAGACCACAGGAACCAGGACCAGGAGAGCCCCATATGGGAACCAGAGCCACCAGATCCAGGTGAGGTCCAGGTGGGACCAGAGTCACTAGGTCCAGGTGAGGCGCAGGTGGGTAACAGGATTCACCAAGTCCAGGTGAGGCCCAGGTGGCGACCAGTCACCAGATCCAGGTGAGGATCAGCTAAGGACCAGAATCACCAGGCCCAGGTGAAGCCCAAGGGGGTGACCAGCGTCACCAGGTAAGGGTGAGGCCCAGAGGGGGAACCAGAGTAACCAGTTTAGTTTGAGGCCCAGAATGGGACCAGAGGTCCCTGGTCAAAGTGAGGCCCAGGTGTGGAGTAGAGTATCCAGGTCCCAATGATGCCTGGGTGAGGACCAGAGTCACTAGGGCCATGCAGGCCCAAATGGGTAACAGAATCACTTGGTCCTGGTGAGGCATAGAATAAGGCCCACAGTCAGCAGTATCAGGTGACCCCCCTTGTGGAAACCAGAGCCACTCTATCCAGCTGAGTCCAGGTCCATGTGAGGCCCACGTGAGGACCAGATTCATCAGGGTCGAATTGAGGCATAGTGGGGACAAGAGTCACCAGGTTTGGGTGCAGCCTAGGTGGGGCAAGATTCAGCAGTTCTGAGTTAGATCCAAGTGGGGACGAGAGACACCAGGTCCATGTGAGGCCAAACTGAGGTCCAGAGTCACCAGATCCAGGTGAGGTCCATGTTGGAAAGAGAGTCACCAGGTCCAGGAGAGGTCCAGGTGGGTCCAGAGTCACCAGATCCAGGTGAATTCCCGGTGGGGACCAGAGTCACAGATCCAAGTGAAGCCCAGGTGGGGACAGAGTCACTAGGTCTAGATGAGGCCCAGGTGAGACCAGAGTTACCAGGTACACGTGAGGACACGGTGGGGATCAGAGGCAACAGGTCCATGTGAGGCTGGCTTGGGACCCATGGTCAACAAGTGTACTTGAGGCCCATGTGTGGAACACAGTAACCAGGTCCAGGTGAGTCCCTGGTGGTGACAAGAGTAACGAGGGGGTACATGAGAATCTAGAAACACTGCAGCCACCAGGTCCACATGATGTCCATGTGGGAACGAAAATCACCAGTTACAGGTGTGGAACAGGTGGGGGATCCGACTCACCATGTCCAGGTGAGACCTAGGTGGGAACCAGTGTCACCATGTCCTGGTGTGCCCCAGGTGAAGACCAAGAGTTATTAGGTCCTGCTGGATGAGTGTTAGTGAACAGTGTAACCATATCCTGATGCTACCCAGGTGGGTACCAGAGACAACCAGGTCCTGGTGAGGCCCAGGATGTAACGGAGACATGAGGTCCAGGTGAGGTCCCGATGGGAACCACAGTCACCAGGTCAGGTGAGGCCAATGCTTAGGAATCAGAGTCACCAGTTACAGGTGAGGCCCAGGTGGGAGCCAGAGTCACCTGGTACATAAGAGGCCAAAGTTAGGACCAGAGTTACCAGGATCAGGTCAATCCCAGAGGGTAATACAGTAACCATGTAACCGATGATGCCTAGGTAGAACCAGAGTCACCAGGTCCAGATGAGGCGCAGGTGGGGTACCATGTTCACTAGATTCCGGTGAGGCCCAGTTGAGGACCAGAGTCACCAGGTCAAGTTGAGGCCTAGAGGACTACCAGATTCACCTGGTCTACGTGACATCAGATGGTGAACCGAGTCCACATGTCAGGCTGAGGCCCAGAGGGGATCAGATTCATCATGTCCAGGTGAGGCTCAGGTGTGGAACAGAGTATCCAGGTCATAATGGTCCACAGGTGAGGACCAGAGTCACCAGATCTGGGTGAGACCCAGTTAGGATCAGAGTCACCAGTTCCAGGTGAGGCCAAGAAGCAGTCCACAGCAATCAGGCCCAGGTGGGGGAACAAAGTCACCAGGAATGTGTGAGGCCCAGATGACAACACCACTCACCAGGTCCAGGTGATTCCAAACTGCAGGCCATGCAGAGGAACAATATCCCGATGATACTCAGGTACTGACTAGAGTTACCAGGTCCAGGGTGAGGCCACATGCAGGCCATGCAGTGGAACCATGTCCCTATGATGCCCAGGTAGGGACCAGAGTCACCAGGTCCAATTAGGCCCAGATGGAGCATATTCACTAGGTCCAGGTGAGGCCCAGTTGAGGACCAGGTCACCAGATCTGGTTGAGGCCTAGAGGGGTACCAGAATCTCCTGGTCCAGGTGACATCCAGATGGGGGTCCAGAGTCACTAGGGTCAGGGTGAGGCCAGAAGTGGTTCCAGAGACATCATGTCCAGGTGAGGCTCAGGTGTGGAACAGAGTCACCAGATACCAATGATGCCCAGGTGAGGACCAGAGTCACCAGGACTGGTGACGCGGCGCAGATAGGATCAGAGTCACCAGTTCCAGGTGAGACCAAGAAAGTGTCCACACCAATCAGGTCCAGGAGGGGAACCAAGTCACCAGGACTGGGTGAGGCCCAGATGGGGACCAGATTCACCAGGTCCAGGTGAGGCCCATTTGGGGACCAGAGTCCCCGGGTCTGGGAGAGGACCAGGTAATGACCAGATTAAAAGGTCCAATAGGCCCACGTGGGGACCTGAGTCACCAGGTTAGGGTGAGGCCAGGTGGCAACCCCACTCACCAGGTCGAAGTGAGGGCCAACCAGCAGGCCAGAGTCACCAGATCCACGTGAGGCCCTAGTGGGCACCGGAGTCACCAGGTAAATGTGAGTCTACAAGAACACCACAGTCACCAGGTCCAGGTGTGGTTCATGTGGGAACGAGAGTCACCAGGTCCAGGTGAGACCCAGGTGGGGAACAACAGTCACCAGGATCCAGATTGAGGCCTAGGTGGGGGGACCAGGGTCATCAGGACCAGTTGAGGCCAAAGGGCGGAGCAAAGTTATCATGGTCCATGTGAGGCCCAGTGTGCGGAACAGAGTAACCATGTCCCATTGATGCACCGGAGGGGAAAAGAGTCACAAGGTCCAGACGAGGAACCCCTAATGAGGAGTAGATTCACCAGGTCCTGTTGAGACCCAGTTGAGCACCAGTGTCCCCAGGTCGGATGAGTCCCAGAGGGGAACAGAGTCACCCGGTTCTGGTGATATCCAGGTGGGGACCAGAGTCATCACGTCAGTGTTAGGCCGAGAGGGGGGACGAGAATCGACTAGAGTCCATGTTGAGGCCCCCGATGTGGAACATGAAAAACCAGGTTCATGATGCCCAGTAGAGGGACCTGAGTCACCAGGTCCAGCTGAGGTCCCTGTGTGGAACCAGTCACCTCGTCCAGGTGAGGCCCATGTGGGACCACAGTCACCAGGTCCAGGTTAGGCCCAGGTATATAGAGAGTATCAGGTCCCAATGATGGCCAGGAAAAGACCAGAGTCAACAGGTCCAGGAGAGAGGCCCAAATATGGATCAGAGTCATTGTGTTTCCAGGTGAGGCCAAATGGAGACCACAGGAAAGAGTTCCAGGAGAGCCCCATATGTGAAGCAGAGCATCAGATCCAGGTGAGTTCCAGGTGGGTCCACAATCACAAGGTCCAGGTGAGGCGCAGGTGGCAACAGGATTCACCAAGTCCAGGTGAGGCCCAGGTGGCGACCAGTCACCACATCCAGGTGCAGGACCAGCTAAGGACCAGATTCACCAGGCCCAGTGAATCCCCAAGGGGTGACCAGAGTCACGAGGTAAGGGTGAATCCGAGAGGGGGCACCAGAGTAACCAGTTTAATTTGAGGCCCAGAATGGGACAAGAGGTCCCTGGTTAAAGAGGGGGCCCAGGTGTGGAATAGAGTATCCAGGTCCCAATGATGCTGGGTGAGGACCAGAGTCACTAGGGCCATGCAGGCCCAGATGGGGAACAGAATCACTAGGTCCTTGTGAGGCATAGAAAAAGACCCGAGTCACCAGTAACAGGTTGAGACTCTTGTGGGAACCAGAGCCACTCTATGCAGCTGAGTCCCAAGTCCATGTGAGGCCCACGTGCGGACCAGATTCATCAGGTCAGTTCGAATTGAGGCATAGCTGGGGACAAGAGTCCCCAGGTCTGGGTGCGTCCTAGGGTTTGGCAAGATTCTGCAGTTTTGAGTTAGGTCAAAGTGGGGACGAGAGACACCAGGTCCAGGTGAGACCGAACTGAGGACCAGAGTCACCAGATCCAGGTGAGGTCCAGGTGGCGACCAGACTCACCAGATCCAGGTGAAGTCCAGGTGGGGACCAGAGTCACTAGGTCCAGATAAGGCCCAGGTGAGGACCAGAGTTACTAGGTACACGTGAGGCCCCGGTGGGATCAGAGGAACAGGTCCATGTGAGGCCAGCTTGGGGACTATGTCAAGAGGTGTACTTGAGGCCCAGGTGTAGAACACAGTAAGCAGGTCCAGGTGAGTCCCCGGTGGTGACAAGAGTAACCACGTCCAGGTGAGGCCCAGATGCGGACCAGGATCACCAGGTACAGGGGAGGGCCCTTGAAAAACCAGAGTCAACAGTTCGAAGTCAGACTTAGGTGGCATCCAGGGTCAGCAGGTCCAAGTCAGGACAAAGTGGGGTTCACAGTCACTAGGGCACGGTGCGACCCAGAGGGGGACCAGAGTCACGTGGTCCAGGTGAGGTCCAGTTATGGAACACAGTCACCGGCTCCCAATTTTCCCAGTTCAGGACATGGTCAACAGGGCCAGGTGAGGCCCAGATGGGGACCGGAGTCCCCAATCCAGGTGAAGACCAGGTGAGGACCACAGTCACCAGATCCAGGGTAGTCTCAGGGGCAGACCAGAATCACCAGGTCCAGGTGAGGTGCCGGTGGCAACCACACTCAGCAGGTCCCAGTGAGGCCCTGGTCGGGACCAGAGTCACGAGGGTACATAAGAAGCTAGAAGCACATGGGATCCCTGGGTGGGGCAGCGGTTTGGCGCCTGCCTTTGGCCCAGGGCGCGATCCTGGAGACCCGGGATCGAATCCCACGTCGAACTCCCTGTGCATGGAGCCTGCTCCTCCCTCTGCCTGTGTCTCTGCCTCTCTCTCTCTGTGACTATCATAAATAAATAAAAATTAAAAAAAAGAAGCTAGAAACACTGCAGACAACAGGTCCACATGATCTCCATGTGGGAACGAGAATCACCAGTTATAGGTGAGGACCAGGTGGGGATACGACTCACCATGTCCAGGTGAGACCCAGGTGGGAACCAGTGTCACCATGTCCAGGTGTGGCCCAGGTGAAGACCAGAATTAATAGTTCCGGCTGGCGCACTGTTAGTGAACACTGTAACCATATCCTGATGCTACCCAGGAGGGTCCCAGAGACGCAAGTCCTGGTGAGGCCAGGTGGGACCAGAGACATGAGGTCCAGGTGAGGTCCCGATGGGAACCACAGTCACCAGGTCAGGTGAGGCCATGCTTAGGATCAGAGTCACAGGTTACAGGTGAGGCCGAGGTGGAGCCAGAGTCACCTGGTACAGAAGAGGCCAAAGTCAGGACCAGAGTTACCAGGATCAGGTCAGTCCCAGTTGGGAATAGAGTAACCATGTCCCGATGATGCCCAGGTAGAACCAGAGTCACCAGGTCCAGATGAGGCGCAGGTGGGGAGCATGTTCACTAGGTCCCGGTGAGGCCCAGTTGAGGACCAGATTTACCAGGTCAAGTTGAGGCATAGAAGGGTACCAGATTCACCTGGTCTAGGTGACATACGGATAGGGACCAGAGGACACCATATCAGGCTGAGGCCCAGAGGGGCTCCAGAGTCATCATACCCAGGTGAGGCTCAGGGGTGGAAGAGTTTATCCAGCTCATAATGGTCCACAGATGAGGACCAGAGTCACCAGAACTGGGTGAGGCCCAGTTAGGATCAGAGTCACCAGTTCCAGGTGAGGCCAAGAAGGAGTCCACAGCAATCAGGTCCAGGTGGGGAACAAAGTCACCAGGACTGGATGAGGCCCAGATGGGACCAGATTCACCAGGCCCAGGTGATTCCCAGGTGGTGACCAGAGTTACCAGTTCCGGGTGAGGACCAGGTAAGGACCAGATTCACCAGGTCCAAGTGAGGCCCACGTGGGGGACCTGTGTCACTAGGCATGGGTGAGGCCCAGGTGACAAACCCACTCACCAGGTCCAGGTGAGGCCAAACTGCAGGCCATACAGAGGAACCAGGTCCCAATGATGTCCAGGTAGGGACGAGAGTTACCAGGTCCAGGTGAGGCCAACCTACAGGCCATGCAGTGGAACCATGTCCGATGATGACCAGGTAGGGACCAGAGTCACCAGGTCCAAATCAGGCTCAGATGGAGCATAATCACTAGGTCTAGGTTAGGCCCAGTTGAGGACCAGAGTCACCAGACCTGGTTGAAGCCCAGAGAAGTACCATGATTCCGTGGTCCAGGTGACATCCATATGGGGACCAGAATCACCAGGTCAGGTTGATGCCCAGAGAGGTTCCAGAGTCATCATGTCCAGGGGAGCCTCAGGTGTGGAACAGAGTCACCAGGTACCAATGATGCCCAGGTGAGGATCAGCGTTACCAGGTACACTTGAGGCCCCGGTGGGTTTCAGAGGCAACGTGTCCATGTGAGGACGGCTTGGGGACCATGGTCAACAAGTCTACTTGAGGCCCAGGTGTGGAACACAATAAGCAGGTCCAGGTGAGTCCCCGTTGGGGACAAGAGTCACTACGTGCAGGTGAGGGCAAGGTGGACACCAGGATCGCCAGGTACAGGGGAGGCCCTTGAAAGAAACCAGAGTCAACAGTTCGAGGTCAGGCGCAGGTAGCAACCAGGTTCAGCAGGTCGAAGTCAGGCCAAAGTGGGGTTCACAGTTACTAGGGCACGGTGAGACAGAGAGGGACCAGAGTCACCTGATGCAGGTGAGGTCCAGTTGTAGAACACAGTCAACGGGTCACAATTTGCCCAGTTGAGGACCATGGTCAACAGGGCCTGGTGAGCCTCACATGGGGACGAGAGTCCCCAAATCCAGGTGAAGCCCAGGTGGGGACCACAGTCACCAGATCCAGGGTACTCTCAGGTGCAGACCAGAATCACCAGGTCCAGGTGAGGTGCAGGTGGCAACCACACTCACCAGGTCCCGGTGAGGCCCTGGTGGGGACCAGTGTCACGAGGTACATGACAAACTAGAAACACCGCAGCCACCAGGTCCACATGATGTCCATGTGGGAACGAGAATAACAGTTATAGGTTAGGTCCAGGTGGGTATCTGACTCACCATTTCCAGGTGAGACCCAGGTGGGAACGAGTGTCACCATGTCCAGGTGTGGCCCAGGTGAAGACCAGAGTTAATAGGTCCGGCTGGGTCACTGTTAGTGAACAGTGTAACCATATCCTGATGCTACCCAGGTGTGTACCAGAGACACCAAGTCCTGGTGAGGCCCAGGTGGGACCAGAGACATGAGGTCCAGGTGAGTTCCCGATGGGAACCGCAGTCACCAGGTCAGGAGAGGCCATGCTTTGGATCAGAGTCACCAGTTACAGGTGAGGCCCAGGTGGAGCCAGAGTCACCTGGTACAGAAGAGGCCAAAGTAAGGACCAGAGTTACCAGGATCAGGTCAGTCCCAGTGGGAAACAGAGTAACCATGTCCCGATGATGCCCAGGTAGACCCAGCTTCACCAGGTCCAGATGAGGCGCAGGTGGGGAGCATATTCACTAGGTCTCGGTGACACCCAGTTGAGGACCAGTGTCACCAGGTCTATTTGAGTCCCTAGAGGGGTACCAGATTCACCTAGTCTAGGTGACATCCAGATGGGGACCAGAGTCACCATGTCAGGGTGAGGCCCAGAGGGGATCCAGAGTCATCATGTCCAGGTGAGTCTCAGGTGTGGAACAGAGTATCCAGGTCATAATGGTCCACAGGTGAGGACCAGAGTCACCAGATCTGGGTGAGGCCCAGGTTGGATCAGAGTCACCACTTCCAGTTGAGGGCCAAGAAGCTGTCCACAGCAATCAGATCCAGAGGGGAACAAAGTCACCAGGACTGGGTGAGGCCCATATGGGGACCAGATTCACCAGGTCCAGGTGATTCCCAGGTGGTGATCAGTGTTACCAGGTGCGGGTGAGGACAAGGTAAGGACGAGATTCACCAGGTCATACTGGGCCCACGGGGACCTGTGTCACCATGTATGAGTGAGGCCCAGGTGCCAACCCCACTCACCAGGTCCAGGTGAGGCCAACCTGCAGGCTATGTAGAGGAACCATGTCCCGATGATGCCCAGGTAGACCCAGCGTCACCAGATCCAAATGAGGCCCAGTTGGAGCATATTCACTAGGTCCAGGTGAGGCCCAGTTGAGGTCCAGAGTCACCAGATCTGGTTGAGTATTAGAGGGGTACAAGAATCACCTCGTCCAGTTGACATCCAGATGGGGACAAGAGTCACCAGGTCAGGGTGAGGCCCAGAGAGTTTCCAGAGTCATCATGTCCAGGTGAGGCTCAGGTTGTGGAACAGAGTCAACCAGGTACCAATGATGCCCAGGTGAGGACCAGAGTCACCAGGTCTTGGTGACGCTCAGATAGGATCAGAGTCACCAGTTCCAGGTGAGGCCAAGAGAGAGTCCACAGCAAATCAGGTCCAGGTGGGGAACAAAGTCACCAGGACTGGGTGAGGCCCAGATGGCGACCAGATTCACCAGGTCCAGGTGAGGCGAGGTGGTGACCAGAGTCCCGGGTCTGGGAGAGGACCAGGTAAGGACGAGATTCACCAGGTCCAAGAGGCTCACGTGTGAAACTGAGTCACCAGGTATGGGTGAGGCCCAGGTGGCAACCCCACTCACCAAGTCCAGGTGAGGCCAACTTGCAGGCCAGAGTCACCGATCCAGGTGAGTCCCTAGTGGGGACCGGAGTCACCAGGTAAATGTGAGTCTACAAGAAAACCACAGTCACCAGGTCCAGGTTGGTTCATGTGGGAATGAAGAGTCACCAGGTCCAGGTGAGACCCGGTGGGGACCATAGTCACAGGTCCAGATTGAGGCCTAGGTGGGGGGAACAAATTGATCAGGACAAGTTGAGGCCAAAGTGTGGAGCAAAGTTATCATGTCCAGGTGATGTCTAGGTGGGGGACAGAGTAACCATGTCCCATTGATGCCCAGGTGGAAAAGAGTCACAAGGTACAGATGAGGCCTAGTGAGGACTAGATTCACCAGGTCCTTTGGAGGCCCAGTTGAGCACCAGTGTCCCCAGCTCTGGGTGAGTCCCAGAGGGGGACCAGAGTCACCCGTTCTGGTGATATCCAGGTGGGGACCAGTGTCACAAGTCAGGGTGAGGCCCAGAGGGGGACGAGAATCATTAGGTCCAGGTGAGGCCCATGTGGTGACCTGTCACCGAGGGCCAGTTGCGGACAAGCTAAGGACCAGATTCACGAGGCCCAAGTGAACCCCAAGGGGTGACCAGAGTCACCAGGTAAGGGGTGAGGCACAGAGGGGAACCAGAGTAACCAGTTTAGTTTGAGGCCCAAAATGGGACCAGAGATCCCTGGTCAAACTAGGCCCAGGTGTGGCATAGAGTATCCAGGTCCCAATGATAGCCTGGGTGAGGACCAGAGTCACTATGGCCATGCAGGCTCAGATGGGGAACAGAATCACTAGGTCCTGGTGAGGCATAGAATAAGACCACAATCACCAGTATCAGGTGTGCCCCTTGTGGGAACCAGAGCCACTCTATCCAGCTGTGTCCCAGGTCCATGTGAGCCCCACGTCAGGACCAGATGCATCAGGTCGAATTAAGTCATAGTTCGGGACAGAGTCACCAGGTCTGGGTGCGGGCTAGGTGGGGCAAGATTCAGCAGTTTCTGAGTTAGGTCAAAGTGGGGACGAGAGACACCAGGTCCAGGTGAGGCCAAACTGAGGACCAGAGTCACCAGATCCAGGTGAGGTCCATGTTGGAAAGAGAGTCACCAGGTTCCAGGAGAGGTCCATGGTGGGGACCCAGAGTCACCAGATCCAGGTGAAGTCCAGGTGGGGACCAGATTCACCAGATCCATGTGAACCCCAGGTGGGGACCAGAGTCACTAGGTCCTGATTAGGCCCAGGTGAGGATCAGAAATACCAGATACACGTGAGCCCTTGGCGGGGATCAGAGCCAAAGGTCCACGTGAGCCCGGCTTGGGGACCATGGTCAACAAGGTCTACCTGATGCCCAGGTGTGGAACACAGTAAATCATGTCCAGGTTAGTCCCCGGTGGTGACAAGAGTCACCACCCTCCAGTTGAGGCCCAATTGGGGACCAGGATCACCAGGTACAGGGGAGGCCCTTGAGAGAACCAGAGTCAACATTCGAGGTCAGGCGCAGGTGGCAACCAGGGTCAGCAGGTCCAAGTCAGGCCAAAGTGGGGTTCACAGTCACTAGGGCACAGTGAGACCAGAGGGGGACCAGAGTCACCTTGTCCAGGTGAGATCAGTTGTGGAACAGAGTCACCGGGTCCCAATTTTGCCCAGTTTGAGACCATGGTCAACAGGCCAGGTGAGGCCCAGATGGGGACCGGAGTCCACAAATTCAGGTGAAGCCCGGGTGGGGACCACAGTCACCAGATCCATTGTAGTCTCAAGTGGAGACCAGAATCACCAGGTCCTGGTGAGGTGCAGGTGGCAACCACACTCACCAAGTCGCGGTGAGTCCCTGGTGGGGACCAGAGTCACGAGGGTACATGAGAAGCTAGATACACTGCAGCCACCAGGTCCACATGATGTCCATGTGGAACGAGAATTACAAGTTACAAGTGAGGAACCAGGTGGGGATCTGAGTCACCAATGTCCAGGTGAGACCCTGGTGGGAACCAGTGTCACCATGTCCAAGTGTGGACCAGGTGAAGACGAGATTATAGGTCCGCCGGGTCACTGTTAGTGAACAGTGTAAACCATATCTTGATGCTACTCAGGTGTGTACCAGAAACAAGGTCCTGGTTGTGTCCCAGTTTGGGACCAGAGACATGAGGACCAGGTGAGGTACCGATGGAAAACCACAGTCACCAGGTCAGGTGAGGCCATGCTTAGGATCAGAGTCACCACTTACAGGTGAGGTCAAGGGGGAGCCAGAGTCACATGGCACAGAAGAGGCGAAAGTCAGGACCAGAGTCACCACGATCAAAGTCAGTCCCACTGGGAATAGAGTAACCACGTCCCGATGATGCCCAGGTACAACCACAGTTACCAGGTCCAGGGGGCGGCCAACCTAAGGTCATGCAGTGGAACCATGTCCCGATGATGCCCAGGTAGGGAAGAGAGTCACCAAGTCCAAATGAGGCCCAGATGGAGCATATTCAATAGGTCCACGTGAGGCCCAGTTGAGGACCAGAGTCACCAGATCCAGGTGAAGCCAAGGTGGGGACCAGAGTCACTAGGTCAGATGAGGCCCAAGTGAGGACCAGTGTTACCAGGTACACGTGATGCCCCGGTGGGAATCAGAGGAAAACAGGTCCATATGAGGCAGGCTTCGGTACCATGGTCAACAGGACTACTTGAGGCCCAGGTGTGGAACACAGTAACCAGGTCCAGGTGAGTCCCCGGTGGTGACAAGGGGCACCACGTCCAGGTGAGTCCCAGGGGGGGGACCAAGATCACCAGGGACAGGGGAAGCCCTTGAATGAACCAGAGTCAACAGTTCGAGGTCAGGCGCAGGTGTCAACCTGGGTCAGCAGGTCCCAAGTCAGGCCAAAGTCGGGTTCACAGTCACTAGGCACGGTGAGACCCAGAGGGGGACCAGAGTCACCTGGTCCAGGTGAGGTCCAGGGGTGGAACACAGTCACCGGGTCCCAATTTTGCCATTGAGGACCATGGTTTCACAGGGCCAGGTGAGGCCCAGATTGGGGATCCTCATCTGGAATCAGATTCACCAGTTCCAGTTGAGGCTAAGAAGGAGTCCACAGCAATCATGTCCAGATTGACGCCTAGGTGTGGGGACCAGAGTCATCAGGACTAGTTGAGGCCAAAATGTGGAGCAAAGTTATCATGTCCAGGTGAGGCCCAGGTGAGGAACAGATTAAACATGTCCCATTGATGCAGGTGGGAAAAGAGTCACAAGATCTAGACGAGGCCTAAGTGAGGAGCAGATTCACCAGGTCCTGTGAGGCCCAGTTGAGGACCAGTGTCCCCAGCTCCGGGTGAGTCCCAGAGGGGGACCAGAATCACCCGGTTCTGGTGATATCCAGGTGGGGACCAGAGTCCACCCCCTCAGGGTGAGGACCATAATGGGACGAGAATCACTAGGTCCAGGTTAGGTTCCCGATGTGGAACTGAGAAACCAGGTCCCATGATGCCCATATGAGGACCTGAGTCACCAGGTCCAGGTGAGGTCCTTGTGGGAACCAGTCACCTCGTCCAGGTGAGGCCCAGGTGGGACCACAGTCACCAGTATCATGTGAGCCCCTTGAGGGAACCAGAGCCACTCTATCCAGCTGAGTCCCAGGTCCATGTGAGGCCAACGTGAGGAGCAGATTCATCAGGTCGAATTGAGGCAGAGCTGGGGACAAGAGTCACCAGGTCTGCGTGCGGCCTAGGTGGGTCAAGATTCAGCAGTTCTGAGTTAGGTCAAAGTGGGGACGAGAGACACCAGGTCCAGGTGAGGCCAAACTGAGGACCAGAGTCACCAGATCCAGGTGAGTTCCAGGTGGGGACCAGAGTCACCAGATCCAGGTGAAGCCCAGGTGGGGACCAGAGTCACTAGGTCAGATGAGGCCCAGGTGAGGACCAGAGTTACCATGTACACGTGAGGCCCCGGTGGGGATCAGAGGCAAAAAGGTCCATGTGAGGCCGCCTTGGGGACCATGGTCAACAGGTCTACTTGAGGCCCAGGTGTGGAACACAGTAAGCAGGTCCTGGTGAGTCCCCCGTGGTGACAAGGGTCACCACGTTCAGGTGGGGCCCAGTTGCGGACCAGGATCACCAGGTTACAGGGAGGCCCTTGAGAGAACCAGAGTCAACAGTTAGAGGTCAGGCGCAGGTGGCAACCAGGGTCAGCAGGTCCAAGTCAGGCCAAAGTGAGGTTCACAGTCACCAGGGCACGGTGAGACCCAGAGGGGGACCAGAGTCACCTGGTCCTGTGAGGTCCAGTTGTGGAACTCAGTCACCGGTCCCAATTTTGCCCAGTGAGGACCATGGTCAACAGGGCCAGTTGAGGCGCAGATGGGGACCGGAGTCCCCAAATCCAGGTGAAGCCCAGGTGGGGACCACAGTCACCAGATCCAGGGTAGTCTCAGGTGCAGACCAGAATCACCAGCTGAAGGTGAGGTGCAGGTGGCAACCACACTCACCAGGTCCCGGTGAGGCCCTGGTGGGGACCAGATTCACGAGGTACATGAGAAGCTAGAAACACTGCAGCCACCAGGTCGACATGGTGTCCATGTGGGAACGAGAATCACCAGTTAACAAATGAGGCCCAGGTGGGGATCCGATTCACAATGTCCAGGTGAGACCCATGTGGGAACCAGTGTCACCACATCCAGGGTGTGGCCCAGGTGAAGACCAGAGTTAATACGTCCCGCTGTGTCACTGATAGTGAAGAGTGTAACGATATCCTGATGGTACCCAGGTGGGTACCAGAGACCCAGGTCCTGGTGAGGCCCAGTTGCGACTAGAGGACATGAGGTCCAGGTGAGGTCCCGATGGGAACCACAGTCAGAAAGTCAGGTGAGGCCATGCTTAGGATCAGAGTCACCAGTTACAGATGAGGCCCAGGTGGAAGTCAGAGTCACCTGGTACAGAAACAGGCCAAAGTCCGGACCAGAGTTACCAGGATCAGGTCAGTCCCAGTGGGGATACAGTAACCATGTCCCGATGATGACCAGGTAGAACCAGAGGTCACCAGGTCCAGATGAGGCGCAGGTGGGGAGCATATTCTCTAGGTCCCGGTGACGCCCAGTTGAGGACCAGAGTCACCAGGTGTAGTTGAGACCTAGAGGGGTACAAGATTCACCTGGTCTAAGTGACATCCAGATGGGGACTAGAGTCACCATGTCAGGGTGAGGCCCAGAGGGGATCCAGAGTCTTCATGTCCAGGTGAGGCTCAGGTGTGGAACAGAGTAATCCAGTTTAATGGTCCACATGTGAGGACCAGAGTCACCAGATCTGTGTGAGGCCCAGTTAGGATCAGAGTCACTAGTCCCAGTTGAGGCCAAGAAGGCGTCCACAGCAATCAGGTCCCTGTGGGGAACAAAGTCACCAGGACTGGGTGAGGCCTAGATGGGGACCAGATTCACCAGGCCCAGGTGATTCCCAGGTGGTGACCAGAGTTACCAGTTCTGGGGAAGGACCAGGTAAGGACCAGATTCACCAGGTCCAATTGAGGCCCACGTGGGGACCTGTGTCACCAGGTATGGGTGAGGCACAATTGGCAACCTCACTCACCAGGTCCAGGTGAGGCCAACCTGCAGGCCATGCAGTGGAACCATGTCCCGATTATGCCCAGGTAGGGACCAGGGTTACCAGGTCCAGGTGAGGCCAACCTGCAAGCCATGCATTGGAACCATATCCCTATGATGCCCAGGTAGGTACCAGAGTCACCAGGTCCAAATGAGTCCCAGATGGAGCATATTCACTAGGTCCAGGTGAGGCCCAGTTGAGGACCAGGTTCACCAGAACTGTTTGAGGCCTAGAGCGGTACCATAATCACCTGGTCCATGTGACATCCAGATGGGTACCAGAGTCACCAAGGCAGGGTGAGGCCCAGAGAGGTTCCAGAGTCAGCATGTCCAGTTGAGGCTCAAGTGTAGAACAGAGTCCACCAGGTACCAATGATGCCCAGGTGAGGACCAGAGTCACCGAGGTCTGGGTGACGCGCAATAGGATCAGAGTCACCAGTTCCAGGTGAGGCTAAGAAAGAGTCCACAGCAATCAGGTCCAGGTGGGGAACAAATGTCACCAGGACTGGGTGAGGCCCAGATCACCAGGTCCATGTGAGGTGCAGGTGGCAACCACACTCACCCGGTCCGGGAGAGGCCCCGGTGGGGACCAGAGACACGACGTACATGACAAGCTAGAAACACTGCAGCCACCAGGTTCACATGATATCCATGTGGGAATGAAAATCACCAGTTACAGGTGAGGACCAGGTGGGGATCCGACTCACCATGTCCAGGTGAGACCCAGGTGGGAACCAGTGTCACCATGTCCGCATGTGCCCCAGGTGAAGACCAGAGTTATTAGGTCCGGCTGGATGAGTGTTAGTGAACAGTGTAACCATATGCTGATGCTACCCAGGTGGGTACCAGAGACACCAGGTCCTGATGAGGCCCAGGTGTAACCGGAGACATGAGGTCCAAGTGAGGTCCCGATGGGAACCACAGTCACCGGGTCAGGTGAGCCCATGCTTAGGATCAGAGTTACCAGGTACAGGTGAGGCCCAGGTGGAGCCAGAGTCACCTGGTACAAAAGAGGCCAAAGTCAGGACCAGAGTTACCAGGATCAGGTCAGTCCCAGTGGGTAATACAGTAACCATGTCACAATGATGCCCAGGTAGAGTCAGAGTCACCAGATCCAGCGAGGCGCAGGTGGGTAGAATATTCACTAGGTCCAGGTGAGGCCCAGATGAGGACCAGAGTCACCAGGTCTAGTTGACGCCTAGAGGGGTACCAGATTCACCTGGTCTAGGGGACATCCAGATGGGGACCAGAGTCACCATGTCATGGTGAGGCCCAGAGGGCATCCAGAGTCATCATGTCCAGGTGAGGTTCAGGTGGAACAGAGTATCCAGGTCATAATGGTCCACAGGTGAGGACCAGAGTCACCAGATCTGGGTGAGGCCCAGTTAGGATCAGAGTTGCCAGTTCCAGGTGAGGCCAAGAAGGAGTCCACAGCAATCAGGTCCAGGTGGGGATCAAAGACACCAGGAATGTGTGAGGCCCAGATGGGGACCAGATTCACGAGGTCCAGGTGATTCCCATTTGGTGACAAGGGTTACCAGTTCCGGGTGAGGACCAGGTAAGGACCAGATTTACCAGGTCCAAGTGACGCCCACGTGAGACCTGTGTCACCAGGTATGGGTGAGGCCCAGGTGGCAAGCCCACTCACCAGGTCTAGGTGAGACCAACCTGCAGGCCATGCAGAGGAACCCTGTCCCGATGATGCCCAGGTAGGGACCAGAGTTACCAGGTCAAGAAGAGGCCAACCTGTAGACCATTATGTGGAACCAGGTCGCGATGTTGCCCACGTAGGGACCAGAGTCACCAGATCCAAATGAGGCCCAGATGGAGCATATTTACTAGGTCCAGGTGAGGCCCAGTTGAGGACCATATCACCAGATCTGGTTGAGGCCCAGAGGGGTACCAGATTCACCTGGTCTAGTGACATCCAGATGGGGACCAGAGTCACCATGTCAGGGTGAGGCTCAGAGTGGATCCAGAGTAATCATGTCCAGGTGAGGCTCAGGTGTGGAACAGAGTATCCAGGTCATAATGGTCCACAGGTGAGGACCAGAGTCGCCAGATCTGGGTGAGGCCCAGTTAGGATCAGAGTCCCCAAGTCCACGTGAGGCCAAGAAAGAGTCCATAGCAATCAGGTCCAGGTGGGGAACAAAGTCACCAGGATTGTGTGAGGCCCAGATGGGGACCAGATTCACCAGGGCCAGGTGCGGCCCAGGTGGTGAGGTGAGTCCCCGGGTCTGGGAGAGGACCAGGTAAGGACCAGATTCACCAGGTCCAAGAGGCCCACGTGGGGACCTGAGTCAACAGGTATGGGTGAGCCCCAGGTGGCAACCACACTCACGAGGTCCAGCTGAGGCCAACATGCAGGCCATGCAGAGGAACCATGTCCCGATGATGCCCAGGTTGGTACTAGAGTTACCACGTCCAGGTGAGGCCAACCTGCAGGCCATGCAGTGGAACCATGTCCCGATGATGCCCAGGTAGGGACCAGATTTACCAGCACTAGATAAGGCCAACCTGCAGGCCATGCAGTGGAACCATGTCCCGATGATGGCCAGGTAGGGACGAGAGTCACCAGGTCCAAATGAGACCCTGATGGAGCATATTCACTAGGTCCAGGTTAGGCCCAGTTGAGGACCAGAGTCAAGAGATCTGGTGAGGCCTAGAGGGCTACCAGAATCACCTGGTCCAGGTGACATCCAGATGGGGACCAGAGTCACCAGGTCAGGATGAGGCCCAGAGAGGTTCCAGAGTCATCATGTCCAGGTGATGCTCAGGTGTGGAACAGAGTCACCGGGTACCAATGATGCCCAGGTGAGGACCAGAGTCAGCAGGTCTAGGTGACGCGCAGACAGGATCAGAGTCACCAGTTCCTTGTGAGGCCAAGAAAGAATCCACAGCAATCAGGTCCAGGTGGGGAACAAAGTCACCAGGACTGGGTGAGGCCCAAATGGGGACCAGATTCACCAGGTCCAGGTGAGGCCCAGGAGGTGACCAGAGTACCCGGGTCTGGGGGAGGACCAGGTAAGGACCAGATTCACCAGGTCGAAGAGGCCAACGTGAGGACCTGAGTCACCAGGTATGGGTGAGGCCCAGGTGGCAACCCCACTCACCATGTCCAGGTAAGGCCAACCTTCAGGCCAGAGTCACCAGATCCAGGTGAGGCCCAGGTAATAAGGGAGTATCCAGGTCCCAATGATGCCCAGGTAAGGACCAGAGTCAACAGGTCCAGGAGAGGCCCAAATATGGATCAGAGTCATTGTGTTCCAGGAGAGGCCAGATGGAGACCACAGGAACCAGGTCCAGGAGAGCCGATATGGGAACCAGAGCCACCAGATCCAGGTGATGTCCGGGTGGGACCACAGTCCAAGTGAGACCCAGGTGGCAACCGGTCACCAGATCCAGAAGCGGATCAGATAAGGACCATATTCACCAGGCCCAAGTGAAGCCCAAGGGGTGACCAGAGTCACCAGGTAGGGGTGAGGCCCAGAGGGGAACCAGAGTAACCAGTTTAGTTTGAGGCCCAGAATGGGACCCTAGGTCCCTGGTGAAAGTGAGGCCCAGGTGTGGAATAGAGTATCCAGATCCCAATGATGCCTGGGTAAGGACCAGAGTTACTAGGGCCATGCAGGCCCAGATGGGGAACAGAATCACTAGGTCCTGGTGAGGCATAGAATAAGACCACAGTCAGCTGTATCAGGTGAGCCGCTTGTGGGAACCAGAGCCACTCTATCCAGCTGAGTCCCAGGTCCATGTGAGGCCCACGTGAGGACCAGATTCATCAGGTCGAATTGAGGCATAGCTGGGGACAAGAGTCACCAGGTCTGGGTGAGGCCTAGGTGGGTGAAGATTCAGCAGTTCTGAGTTAGGTCAAAGTGGGGACGAGAGACACCAGGTCCAGGTGAGGCCAAACTGAGGACCAGAGTCACAGGCCCAGGTGAGGTCCATGTTGGAAAGAGAGTCACCAGGTCCAGGAGAGGTCCAGGTGGGGACCAGAGTCACCAGATCCAGGTGAAGTCCAGGTGGGGACCAGAGTCACCAGATCCAGGTGAAGCCCAGGTGGGGACCAGAGTCACTAGGTCCAGATGAGGCCCAGGCGAGGACCAGATTTACCAGGTACACGTGAGGCCCCGGTGGGGATCAGAGGCAACAGGCCATGTGAGGCCAGCTTGGGTACCATGGTCAACAGGTCTACTTGAGGCCCAGGTGTGGAACACCTTAACCAGGTCCAGGTGAGTCCCCGGTGGTGACAAGAGTCACCACGTCCAGGTGAGGCCCAGGTGGGGACCAGGATCACCAGGTACAGGGGAGGCCCTTGAAAGAACCAGAGTCAACAGTTCGAGGTCAGGCGCAGGTGGCAACCAGGGTCAGCAGGTCCAAGTCATGCCAAAGTGGGGTTCACATTAATTAGGGCACGGTGAGACCCAGATTGGGACCAGAGTCACCTGGTCCAGGTGAGGTCCAGTTGTGGAACACAGTCACAGGGTCCCAATTTTGGCCAGTTGTGGACCATGGTCAACAAGGCCAGGTGAGGCCCAGATGGGGACCGGAATCCTCAAATCCAGGTGAAGCCCAGGTAGGGACCACAGTCACCAATCCAGTGTAGTCTCGGGTGCAGACCAGAATCACCTGGTCCAGCTGAGGTGCAGGTGGCAACCACACTCACCAGGTCC
Organism: Canis lupus familiaris; assembly: GCF_011100685.1. Lineage (NCBI taxonomy): Eukaryota > Metazoa > Chordata > Mammalia > Carnivora > Canidae > Canis > Canis lupus. The sequence continues at coordinate 48,226 of NW_023331016.1, forward strand.
CGGTGAGGCACTGGTGGGGACCAGAGTCACGAGGACATGAGAAGCTAAAAACTGCAGCCACCAGGTTCACATGATGTCCATGTGGAAGCGAGAATCACCAGTTAAAGGTGAGGAACAGGTGGGGATCTGACTCACCATGTCCAGGTGAGACCCAGGTGGGAACGAGTGTCACCATGTCCAGGTGTGGCCCAGGTGAAGACCAGAGTTAATAGGTGCGGCTGGGTCACTGTCAGTGAACAGTGTAACCATATCCTGATGCTACCCAGGTGGTTAGCAGAGACACCAGGTCCTGGTAAGGCCCAGGTGGGACCGGAGACCTGAGGTCCAGGTGAGGTCCCGATGGGAAGCACTGTCACCAGGTCAGATGAGGCCATGCGTAGGATCAGAATCACCAACTACAGGTGAGGTCCAGGTGGAGCCAGAGTTACCTGGTACAGAAGAGTCCAAAGAGAGGACCAGAGTTACCAGGATCAGGGGATTCCCAGTGTGGAATAGAGTAACATTGTACCGATGATGCCCAGGTAGGGACCAGAGTCACCAGGTCCAGATGAGGCCCAGATGGAGCATATTCACTAGGTCCAGGTGAGGCCCAGTTGAGGACCAGAGTCACAGGATCTTGTTGAGTCCTAGAGGGGTACAAGAATCACTAGGTCCAGGTGACATACAGATGGGGACCTGGGTCACCAGGTCAGGGTGAAGCCCAGAGTGGTTCCAGTGTCATCATGTCCAGGTGAGACTCAGGTGTGGATCAGAGTCTTCAGGTACCAATGATGCCCAGGTGAGGACCAGAGTCACCAGGTCTGGGTGACACTCAGATAGGATCAGAGTCGCCAGTTCCAGGTGAGGCCAAGAAAGAGTCCACAGCAATCAGGTCCAGGTGGGGAAAAAAGTCACCAGGACTGGGTGAGGCACAGATGGGTACCAGATTCACCAGGTCCAGGTGAGACCCAGGTGGTGACCAGTTTCCCCGGGGTGGGAGAGGACCAGGTAAGAACAAGATTCACCAGGTCCAAGAGGCCCACGTGGTGACCTGAGTCACCAGGTATGGGTGAGGCCCAGGTGTCAACCCCACTCACCAGGTCCAGGTGAGGCCAGGCTGCAGGCCAGAGTCACCAGATCCAGGTAATGCCCTAGTGGGGACCGGTGTCAACAGGAAAATGTGAGTCTACAAGAACACCACAGTCACCAGCTCCAGGTGTGGTTTATGTGGGAACAAGAGTCACCAGGTCCAGGTGAGACCCAGGTGGGGACCACAGTCACCAGGTCCAGATTGAGGCCTAGGTGGGGGGACCAGATTCATCAAGACCAGTTGAGGCCAAAGTGTGGAGCAAAGTTATCATGTCCAGGTGAGGCCCATGCGGGCAACAGAGTAACCATGTCCCATTGATGCCACGTGGGAAAAGAGTCACAAGGTCCAGACGAGGCTTAAGTGAGGAGTAGATTCACCAGGTCCTGTTGAGGCCCAGCGGAGGACCAGTGTCCCCAGCTCCGGGAGAGTCCCAGAGGGGGACCAGAGTCACCCGGTTCTGGTGATATCCAGGGGTGACCAGAGTCACCACGTCAGAGTGAGGCCCAGAGGGGGACGAGAATCACTAGGTCCAGGTGAGGCCCCGATGTGGAACTGAAAAACCAGGTCCCATGATGCCCATATGAGGCCCTGAGTCACCAGGTCCTGGTGAGGTCCCTGTGGTAACCAGTCACCTCGTCCAGGTGAGGCCCAGGTGGGACCACAGTCATCAGGTCCAGGTGAGGCCCAGGTATATAAGAGAGTATCCAGGTCCCTGTGATGCCCAGGTAAGGACCAGCGTCATCAGTTCCATGAGAGACCGAAATATGTATCAGAGTCATTGTGTTCCAGGTGAGGCCAGATGGAGACAACACGGACCAGGTTCAGGAGAGCCCCATATGGGAACCAGAGCAACCAGATTCAGGTGAGGTCCAGGTGGGACCACAGTCACAAGGTCCAGGTGAGGCGCAGGTGGCAACAGGATTCACCAAGTCCAGGTGAGATCCAGGTGGCGACCAGTCACCAGAGCCAGGTGCGGACCAGCTAAGGACCAGATTCACCAGGCCGAAGTGAAGCCCAAGGGGTGACCAGAGTCACCAGGTAAGGGTGAGGACCAGAGTGTGAACCAGAGTAACCAGTTTAGTTTGAGGACCAGAATGGGACCAGAGTTTCCTGGACAAAGTGAGGCCCAGTTGTAGAATAGAGTATACAGGTCCCAATGATGCCTGGGTGAGGACCAAGGTCACTAGGGCCATGCAGGCCCAGATGGGGAACAGAATCACTAGGTCCCGGTGAGGCATAGAATAAGACCACAGTCAACAGTATCATGTGAGCCCCTTGTGGGAACCAGAGACACTCTATCCAGGTGAGTCCCAGGTCCATGTGAGGCCCACGTGAGGACCAGATTCATCAGGTCGAATTGAGGCATAGCTGGGGACAAGAGTCACCAGGTCTGGGTGCGGCCTAGGTGGGGCAAGATTCAGGAGTTCTGAGTTAGCTCAAAGTGGGGACGAGAGACACCAGGTCCAGGTGAGGCCAAACTGAGGACCAGAGTCACCAGATCCAGGTGAGGTCCAGGTTGGAAAGAGTCACTAGGTCCAGGAGAGGTCCAGGTGGGAACCAGAGTCACCAGATCCAGGTGAAGCCCAGGTTGGCACCAGACTCACTAGTTCCAAATGAGGCCCAGGTGAGGACCAGAGTTACCAGGTACACGTAAGGCCCCGGTGGGAATCAGAGGCAAGAAGTCCATGTGAGCCCGGCTTTGGGACCATGGTCAACAGGTCTACTTGAGGCCCATGTGTGGAACACAGGAACCAGGTCCAGGTGAGTCCCCGGTGGGGACAAGAGTCACCACGTCCAGGTGAGCCCCAGGTGGGTACCAGGATCACCAGGTACAGGGGAGGCCCTTGAAAGAACCATAGTCAACAGTTCGAGGTCAGGCACAGGTCGCAACCAAGGTCAGCAGGTCCAAGTCAGGCCAAAGTGGGGTTCAGAGTCATTAGGGTACGGTGAGACCCGGAGGCGGACCAGAGTCACGTGGTCCAGGTGAGGTCCAGTTGTGGAACAAAGTCACCGGGTCCCAATTCTGCAGAGTTGAGGACCATGGTCAACAGGGCCAGTGTGGCCCAGATGGTGACCGGAGTCCCCAAATCCAGGTGAGGCCCAGGTGGAGACCACAGTCACCAGATCCAGGGTTGTCTCAGGTGCAGACCAGAATCCCCAGGTCCATGTGAGGTGCAGGTGACAACCACGCACACCAGGTCCCGGTGAGTCCCTGGTGGGAACCAGAGTCACGAGGTACATGAGAAGCTAGAAACACTGCAGCCACCAGATCCACATGATGTCCATGTGGGAACGAGAATCACCAGTTACAGGCGAGGACCAGGTGGGGATCCGACTCACCATGTCCAGGTGAGACCCAGGTGGGAACCAGTGTCACCATGTCCAGGTGTGCCCCAGGTGAATACCAGAGTCAATAGTCCGGCTGGGTCACTGATAGTGAACAGTATAACCATATCCTGATGCTACCCAGGTGGGTAGCAGAGACACCAGGTCCTGGTGAGGCCCAAGTTGGACCAGAGACATGAGGTCCAGGTGAGGTCCCGATGGAACCACAGTCACCCGGTCAGGTGAGGCCATGCTTAGGATCAGAGTCACCAGTTCCAAGTGAGGCCCAGGTGGAGCCAGAGTCACCTGGTACAGAAGAGGCCAAACTCAGGACCACAGTTACCAGGATCAGGTCACTCCAAGTGGGAATAGAGTAATCATGTCCCGGTGATGCCCAGGTATAACCCGAGTCACCAGGCCCAGCTGTGGCGCAGGTGGGGAGCATGTTCACTAGGTCCTGTTGAGGCCCAGTTGAGGACCAGAGTCACCAGGTCTAGGTGAGGCCTAGAGGGGTACCAGATTCACCTGGTCTAGTGACATCCAGATGGGGACCAGAGTCCCCATGTCAGGCTGAGGCCCAGAGTGGATCCAGAGTAAACATATCCAGGTGAGGCTCAGGTGTGGAACAGAGTATCCAGGTCATAATGGTCCACAGGTGAGGACCAGAATCACCAGATCTGGGTGAGGCCCAGTTAGCATCAGAGTCAGCAGTTCCTGGTTAGCCAAGAAGGAGTCCACAGCAATCAGGTCCAGGTGGGGAAAAAGTCAACAGGACTGGGTGAAGCCCAGATGGGGACCAGGAAAACCAGGCCCAGGTGATTCCCATGTGGTGACCAGAGTTACCAGTTCCGGGTGACCACCAGGTAAGGACCAGATTCACCAGGTCCAAGTGAGGCCCACGTGGGGACCTGTGTCCCTAGGCAAGGGTGAGGCCCAGGTGACAAACCCACTCACCAGGTCCAGGTGAGGCCAACCTGCAGGCCATGCAGAGGAACCAGGTCCCAATGATGCCCAGGTAGGGACGAGAGTTATCAGGTCCAGGTGAAGCCAACCTACAGGCCATGCAGTGGAACCATGTCCCGATGATGCCCAGGTAGGCCAGAGTTACCAGGTCCAGGTGAGGCCAACCTGCAGGTCATGCAGTGGAACCATGTCCCGATGATGCCCAGGTAGTGACCAGAGTCACCAGGTCCAAATGAGGCACAGATGGAGCATATTCACTGGGTCCAGGTGAGGCCCAGTTGAGGATCAGAGTCACCAGACCTTGTTGAGTCCCAGACGGGTACCATAATCCCCTGGACCAGGTGACATCCATATGGGGACCAGAGTCACTACGTTAGCTTGATAGCCAGAGTGGTTCCAGAGTCATCATGTCCAGGGGAGCCTCAGTGGGGAACAGAGTCACCAGGACCAATGATGCCCAGGTGAGGACCAGAGTAACCAGGTACACGTGAGGCCCCGGTGGGGATCAGAGGCAACAGGTTCATGTGAGGCCGGCCTGGGGACCATGGTCAACAGGTCTATTGAGGCCCAGGTGTGGAACACAGTAAGCAGGTCCAGGTGAGTCCCCAGTGGTGACAAGAGTCACCATGTCCAGGCGAGGCCGGTGGGGACCAGGATCACCAGGTACATGGGAGGCGTTTGAAAGAACCAGAGTCAACAGTTTGACGTCAGGCGCAGGTTCCAACAGGGTCAGCAGGTCCAAGTCAGGCCAAAGTGGGTTTCACAGTCACTAGGGCACG
>NW_023331017.1:0-53345 GCF_011100685.1 Canis lupus familiaris
GATCCCATTGGAAGTCTGCAGTAATAAGTAGAATGTACTGAAAAAAGATATATCAACTCAAAAGCAGTAAGTGTACCCCTGCTAGAGAAAAATGAAAATATTCTCAAAACAGTTCAAATGTTTCTATTTATTCACACTAATTATTTAAATCTTTGTTAGTTTATAAAGAGATGATCTCAGTTAGGCAAAATATTCATCAATCAAATCATTTTATTCCCAAACCAAATTATTTCCAAACAAGTAACCAATGGAATTTATTTCTAAAATTTATTTCTAAGAAACAGAGCATGTAGCAGCATTAAGCAAATCTTCCTAGTTTCTTACATTTGCATAATGACTTTCTAGGATCTAATCCCCAAATATGTTAACATCAGTCTCGAATTCCCGTTCTGTTAGGTGATACTCCTACATCTATATCCTGACACTGTTGCACAGTGATGTTCAGAATTCATGATCAGGCTTTGCTAAAACTGCCTGTATCTCTAACCGCTACCCCAAAGTTCTTATCAATATTTTTCCCTACTTGAAACTGTCTCCCCACTGAGGACATCGCTTCCCCTAAAGTCTTCTCAAGTGAAGGCTATTTCCTCCATTGCACGATTCCCACAAATGCCTGGATGGCAGAAGGCAGGAGGTGGGGAGAGGTGGGTGGGGTTGGGGGCATAGTTGTTCCTCTGGGGGCTCAGGAATTGTCACAAGACCTGCTAATCATTGCTGTGACCAGGCTCTCTCCCTCCTTTCTAAAATTTCATGTTTTTTATAATAATCTTGAAGAATTACCCATCTGTATTGCACTCACTATATTCCTCCCTACTTATAAGCCTCTTATTACTCCTTTGTGTTTCCTCTTATTCCTTGAAGACTTACACCACAATTCTTATCAAAATCCTTCTTGATAATTTTATTATCTACATTGATGACTTTTGCCCTGGTGTCTCACTCAGTGACTCCATATCCTTCTCTCCAATGGATTTGGCTCTCAGCATGCTTCAGCTACTCACATAATCATGCCTATGTTTGTAATTACTAATTTCCACTGCCTTAAGAACCTAGGTCACCAATCACCAGCTCCTATCTTTCCAGCTTACTTCTTCTAGTACTCTAATTCCAAAAATGCCACAGACCCACTTGGACTTTTGGTCCATCATTTCTACTGCATTTTCAATGTTCTTTATGACCTCATCCTTGTGCCTTCCTTTTCTTTTTTTTTTTAATTATTTATTTATTTATGATAGTCACACAGAGAGAGAGAGAGAGAGAGAGAGGCAGAGACACAGGCAGAGGGAGAAGCAGGCTCCATGCACCGGGAGCCCGACGCGGGATTCAATCCCAGGTCTCCAGGATCGCGCCCTGGGCCAAAGGCAGGCGCCAAACCACTGCGCCACTCAGGGATCCCTGTGCCTTCCTTTTCAATATTACTAGCTCAAATTCCATGAAAGGTTTAATTTCTTTCAGGCATGTACCCGTAACTCCATTATGCAATGCTCCCTTCAGAGCATTTGCTTGAATAATCACAATCCTAGTTTTAAGACAAATTTCCTCCTCCTTGGGATCTGAACTCACCAAGTTTCATGCAGCTAAAGAAAAACACATACCATGTGAGTTCTGTGATCATTTGAGTCTCACCACAAGTAGGATTTTTAATGGCACCAAATATATTTTTCCTATTCTGTTCATTCTTCTGCATCCCTGGAAAACTAGGCCAGACCTCTTCTCAAATTAATAATGCATCCTCATCCATCCTTACTGAGTCTATGACTTCTTATTCTTCTCCATTTCTCAGAGAAAAAAAACAAATAGAAAGAAATAAGAGATGTTCCATAAAACTCCTGCCACCATATTTGCTCCCCCACTTTTAGGTTAGAAAGGGATTTGGGCATAAGATTGTCTTTTTAAATTTTTGTTTTGAAAAAAAAAATTTTGTTTGTTTAAAAAATACCCATATGCAGAATGGGTACTTATCTCTTATTTATATAAATCCAGTATCTAAAACTTACAGGTCAAGATTCCAGTGTAAGGGCTAAATAAATGAAAGACTTCATAAATGAAGGATCAGTGAGCTTAAAATTAAAACATGAGAGGTAAATATTTATCAAAGAAAGAATGCATGTCACTCTTATTTGCATTCTATCTAATTATTTATCCATAATAGAAATATCCTTTAAACTCCTGTTGTGTCTATGAAAGTACTGAGTAAATATTTGCTGGATGAATAAATGAATGCATTGATAGGGAGGCAGGAGGAGGAGTCTCTAAAACATAGCACAAAATTCCAGGAAACTTTTATTTGATTTTTTTAATTTGAATTCAATTTGCTGGAGTGTCTGTGTGGGCTCAGGTCATGATCTTGGGACCCTGGGATTGAGCCCGACATCAGGGATTCCTGCTCAAGCAAGGAGCCTGCTTCTCACTCTCTGCCTCTTCCCTCTGCTCATTCTCTCTCTCTCTCTCTCTCTCTCTCAGTAAATAAATAAATAAAATCTTAAAAATAAACAAATTAAAATTGCAACATCTAGTATAACACCCAATGCTCATCACATCCCATGCCCTCCTTAATCTCCATCACCCAGTTACCCTACCCTCCCCACCCACTTTCCTTCAGCAACCCTCAGTTTGTTTCCCAGAGTAAAGAGTCTCTCATCATTTGACCAGGAAACCTTTAATAAAATAGTTAAATAATCCTTTTTTCTAAGAGAGCTATTCCAACACAAGATTATGAATTATTAGTAATTACTTCCCCAAATGAAGATGATTCTATCAGTGTTATCAATGGTACTACAGAATTTGCTGTATTAGATGAGATCTTTTTTCATTTAAAAATAGTTATAATAACCATTTTTCAGAATGATGTGCAAATATATTTTATCTTATAAGAAACTGGCCACTTATACAGTCAAAAATCTAAATATAATCTAATATACAAACATTGTGTCATTCATTTTTCTCTTATATAAATGGTATATTTTTAAAAAGTGCGTATATAAAATATGTGGTTAGAATAATTCTTAAAGAAAAAACTGTGTCTTAGAACTAGAAGACAATATAGGAGAACACCTAGATAATCTTGGGTATGGTGATGCCTTTTTGATATAACACAAGACACAACCCATGAAAGAAATAATTGATAAGCTGAGCTTCATTAAAATTAAAAGCTTTTGCTCAATGAAATTCAATGTCAAGGGAATTAGAAGACAAGGTATAGACCAGGAGAAAATATTTGCAAAAAATATATCTGATAAAAGATGGTATCCAAAATATGAAAGAACTCATAAAACTATACAATTAGAAAAATAACCCAGTTAAATAATGGGCCAAAGACCTTAAAATATATATGGATATAAAACAAGCATATGAAAAATAGTCCACATGATATGCCCATAGAAAAATGCATAAGATATCACAACATACCTAATAGAATTCCTAAAATCTGGAACACTGGCAACACTAATTGCTGGTGAGGATGTGAAGCAATGGGAACATCATTTTTTTTATCTATTCTTCTTCAGTAGGTAAGTGGAAAAATAACTATGGTACATCCGACAAGGGAATTTTATTGAGTGCTAAGAGGAAATCAGCTTTCAAGCCATGAAAAGACATGGAGAGACCCTAAGTACATATTATGAAGTGAATGACGCCAGTTGAAAAGACTATAGACCACGTAATTATGACTAAATTATATTCTGGAAAAAGTAAAAATATGGAAATAGTAAAAATGTCAACGGTGGCAGAAGAAAGGATAAATGTACAGAGCACATGTTTAGGGCAGTGGAACTACTCTATATGATTTTAGAATGATGGATAAGTGTCATTATATGATTGTCTAAGCCCATGGAATACACAACAGCAAGCACGAACCTCGAGGTTAATTCTGGACTCTGGGTGATTTTGATGTTCAATGTAGATTCATCGTTGGTAACAAATGCACTACCTAGTGAGTGATGCTGATAACGCAGGAGGCCACGTGTGTGTGGCAGTGGGCAACATGTGGAAAATCTCCATGATCCTCCCAGTCCTGCTGTGAAGCTTACATTACTCTAAAAAATAAAGTTTAAAAAAAGCATATATTTTTCAATTGCAGTTTAAGTCTGAAATGTTTTCATAATTTAAACCCAACACCGATCAACTTTTTTTCCATTAAAAGTTGAGATAAACAACAGTTCTTTAGTCAGAACACATTTTTATATTATAGACATGAGACCCAATCTCAGCAAATAAAAGGCACTTAGTTGAGATGATGATTCCAACCAGCCCCATCTGCCCCATTCATGGAATGAATTACTATGCTATAAAAATACATTTTTTCTATAGAAGACTTGTTTATTTCTTTAAACAGCAATTTTTAAAATTTGGGACTAGTTTCCAACCAGACATTAAGAATGAACATTCTCAATTTATCACCAGTTAACGTGAATGCATTACATTTAGAGAATATGTAATATCCTTATTATAGATGAGTTCTATGAAGATTGCTTCCAAAGGGAAAAACGTGTTGTAGATTCTTTATATTATCCTGTTACCAGTTTGATTCCTAGATTCAAAACGATGGATTATAAAATACATTACCACTTTTTAAAAAAAGTAACTAAGAAACTTAACTTTGATAAAATATTCAAAAGGAAATGCACTGTGCCCTTAAATCAGCATATATGTTTTGCCACTCTTGACAATGATGAACACATAGCACAGCTAAATAAAATATCATTTCCAGCAAATACCTGAATCATAGAACTCCCTATCGGATTTTCTTTCTCAGGGAGTAAAATTTAATAGTCAAAACTTTCCAAACAGAGCAAGGTGCTCTAAAAACAACTTTTTACAAATTTTACATGTACTACAGTTAGTTTTTTTATGCAGATTAATTAGTAGTATATTAAAGCTAACTGATACATGGATGACTACTGACAAACTATGATTTAAGGAATTGTGTCAGGGTAACCCCCCTAAGGAAGCAACTTGCTTTGGGTTTTTGTGAACAAGATCCAGGACTCTGGCAGAAAAAAAACCCACAAAGGCTGAAGGGGCTGCTGTTAATATTTCAAATGACCAGCATGTCTCCCAAAGGAGTGGAAGGATGGGAAGGGAAGAAAAATGACCAGGGTCCACAATCCCTTTGAATCACCTCTTTAAAACTGTTCCATTACATATCTGGTTTCAACGAGCTCTATGTCAGGTGAGGTGCAGAAAAACAGGAGAGAAATGGGGATGGGAGGAGAGCTAACAAAACTACCATAAAAGTAAAAGAGAAAGAAATACCATAGGATATCATCAAGGGGAGATGTCATCAAACATCAGCAGGCACGTCCGCCCACTGGATTCTGTTCAACAGCACACCTTTAAATACTAAGGTCACATGTTGGATGTGGGAGTGTAACAGGTCTCCTTCAAGGTAGGTCTCTGGGCCTGTCTTTATAGATGCATAAGCACATCCAAGGACACTGGATAATGAGATTTTCTTCTCTATTATCAGGCAATTTCAGTATCAAGTGATTTGCCTGTTTGATTATATTGATTTTGCATCTTAGCAGCAGGTAGAAAGAATCAATGTGAAAAGGTCAGCATGTCAAGGGAAGAACTGCAAATCTTAGACTAATCATTGTAGTAATGAAAAATACTCAAAGTCAGTGACACTGACAAACTAAAGCCAGTTGAGCTTTGTCTGCCCCATTTTTGTCCAGCCCAATGCATTTTAATTACTGACTTACCTTTGTACTACAATGCCAGCTGGAATCTTCTTAACAACTCTGTGTATCTTGTTCTACTTCATAACTAACATTTTGTTTTTTAATCTTGTGTTTTGTAGGTGCACAAATTACATTAGTGTACACGTGCATTTGGAGAGTTCTTTTTATGAAATTATCACTATTTGTTCTTTTAGGTTTGACTCTATTGAATGCAAGGCTACATTCGTTAAAAGGTCCATAGTTTGGGGCAAAATATGAACCATCCTAGCTATAAATCCCCAAAAGCCCCTCTCATTATCCTGATGAAGAATGTGAATATGTATCAGTCAAGGTCCAAGCAGAGCAGATGGCATATTCAAAAGATTAACTGAAAGAAACGTAACTAAGGGGCTATTAAGGGAATAACCGAGGTCAAGTTAAATACCACGTTTCCAGCAAAAACAAGAAACCCCACCACCTACCCTTAGGCCCAAAGTACATGGAAAGGGCAAAGCAGGATGGCGGTCTAGCCAAACGGAAGCTAGACCCGTGTGAGAGCAGCCTTTGCACAGAATCTGAGGCCAAAGGGTGAGAATGCTTCCTTCCATGAAGAAAGGGAACAAATGCTTTAGCCTCTCAGCTGCCATGCTTGGACTCCCTTCCCCCAAAACCCAATAGGAAGCCAGGCAGCAAGAGAGTGTGGGTAACACAGGTTGAGGGATCTCCTCAGACATGGAGCAGAGAGGAAACATGCAGCGCATGACTTTGATACAGCAAATGCAAGTGATAAAAAGAGGGGAAAACGTCATGTTGAATTATTTTCAAGAGATTAAAAAATAATAGGTAAACTTTCATTTCCCTGGTAAGATGGACTACCTCATAGCAAACTATATAACATCCTCTCAAAACGAAGCAAAAAACTAAGGAAAAAACTAGAAATTATTCAAACAAGCAGACAATGAAAATCAACCATCTATTTAAAGGCAATGAAAAATTCTCAAGTAAGTGTGTGCTTGAAAGGTGATTATGGCAGGAGAAGAGATGCTCACAGGGGAGGACTTGGTGCCACACGCCACTCTTCATGACAAGCAAACATCCATTTCTAAGATGAGCGGGAATAGCTGAGAAGCTGAGCAGGATGGCTACTAAGGGATGGAGACCATAAATGGAGTTTCTCCACATTTCTGAAGACTGGTAGGTGCAACCCAGACGCCAAGGATGCTAAACCCGCCATGCCTGAGTAACAAGATCTCCCTGCAAGTGAGACTTGGGCAAGGGAGCACTGCTGCCTCCTCCAGGAGCCCAGCGACCCCGAGGCCACACAGGCTGGAGGGCTGGGGTTCTGCAGCAGTGGGCAGCTCCAGCACCAGGATGGCACACAGGGCTTGCCACTGAGTAGGGCCCCTTACAAATTCCCAAGGATTTCATGTAGGACTTCTGAAAACAAGTAACCACGGGAGTAAGGGAGAAGCAGAAATACACCGGGTCTTAAAAGCACTAAAACTCAGCCTTGATCGAGCTTGACCTGACTTGTATTAAGGTGATACATCCATATGCTGACTACAGGCTGAAGATAATGTATCATTTGGAGCTCTGAGAGTTTTTCATATTAATTAAGACTCCGACTTCATAAGATGTTAACAGACACGGCAAGAGATACAGCTAAAAGCAAAAAACAGCAGTAGAAGTAGACTCAGTGCTGATTCAGACATTGGAATTATCAGACACAAATGCCAAAATAACGACAACTAAGGTGCTCAGGAAAGAGCTGGTAATATATTAAATTTCACCAGAGAACTAGAGGCTATGAAAATGGTCTAATGTAAACTCTAGACATAAAAAATACAGTAATGAAATTATGAACTCAAAGGTCCTATTAAACATAATATTGGCAAATGTCAGCCTATGGTCCAAATGCAGAATACTTGATAATGGATTTTGTATTGGAACAGGTCATAGCCGCGTGGTTACATAATGTGTCTGACTCTCTGTGTATTAGGATGCCCAGTTTTCTAACCTGTGTGTCCTACAAAGCATAAGATATTTCCTATCTAGTCTTTTACAAAAAAAAAAAAAGTCACTCATCCATGTTTTAGGTAAAGAAGAATGGAGGATTGGAATAAAGTTCAGGAGAAAATATCCAGACTAGAGCACCAGAAGAGTTTTTACAAGTGAACAAAGAGAAGGAAGAAAAAGATAAAATGTGTGTATATGGAATAAAGTCTAATTTATGTGATTGCAAACGACGAAACACAGAAGAGAAAAGGTGATGCTAACATAATACTTGAAGAAATAATGGCTGAGATTTTCTAAAAATGATAAAATGCATCATCTATAGATTCAAGAATGATAGATCCCAGGCAGTTAAACACAAACAAGCAAACTAACATAAGACATCTGAATCTGAGCATATTAAAATATAAGTTAAAAAGAAATTAGAAACTGAAAAGCAGCCAGGGGTGGGAGCATTAAGAGAAGTTTAGCCTTCATGGAGTAACAATAAAATCAACAGTTAACTATTATCATCTTAAGTGATGAAAGCCAGAAGAGAATGGAATAAGCTTTAAATTCCAGAAAGAACATGACTGCCAAACAGAACTCTATATCTGTATCTTTTGGACTGAAGAATAGAAATAAATATCTCGAACCAAAATAAAACGGAGTGAATTCATCAGCAGCACACTCTCATTTGAAAGAATTACTAAAATTACTTTTTTCCAGGACAAAAATACAATAACAGAGAGAAACACTAAAATCATTAAGGTATAGAGTAATGGAAAGAAAAAATGTGTGGGCAAATGTAAGTAAATTATGACCCTAAAAGCAGAAACAATAGCTCATGGAGTATAAAATGCACATAAAATTAAAATACATGAACTACATAGAGCCTATGATCCAGAACTCCATCCCTAAAGGTCCGTGCATAGGGCATTTACACACACAGCCAAAAAGACAGGGATAATCAGGTTTATTAAAATAATAATTTTTTCTAATAATTGAAAACAAGGTAAATGCACCTTCAGAGAACTGCTTCTAATTACAGGTAAGAGGGATCCCTGGGTGGCGCAGTGGTTTAGCGCCTGCCTTTGGCCCAGGGCGCGATCCTGGAGACCCGGGATCGAATCCCACGTCAGGCTCCCGGTGCATGGAGCCTGCTTCTCCCTCTGCCTGTGTCTCTGCCTCTCTCTCTCTCTGTGACTATCATAAATAAATAAAAAAAATAAAAAAAATAAAAATTTAAAAAATAATTACAGGTAAGATGTCCAGAACAGCAAGAGACCATCATTGCCCTTTAAGAGCGAGAAGGAGTCAAACTGTAAAAGCCTTTGTGTTTTTAAGCCCATTTTAGAGGCAAAGGTCTCAGGAAGGCTCAAGGTGTCAACTGACATGAAGACAGACGTTTCCCAGGGCAGAGGGGCTGGGACTGGGGAGAAGGGCTGGTCACTGTGAGCACCCTCCTCTGGGGATGGAGACGAGGGCAGGTTCACAGGAGTATTCAGAGGAGGGAGGGCAGGTCACAGGAGCACCCTCCCCTGGGGATGGAGAGGAGGACTGGGTCACGGGAGCACCCTCCCCCAGGGATGGAGAGGAGGGCCAGTCACATGAGTACCCTCCCACCCTCCAGGCCCTCCCGGGGCCCTGTGCTGTGTCCTGCCCCTGGAGCATCCTGGTGTGGAGGCGGCGGGCTGGCTAGTCCGGGGCGCCAGGCTGATGGACCCCCGGGGACCCTCCCCCGCAGAGCGTGAGGGGTCCAGGGCCACCCCGAAGCCTGGCTGTGTCCTGCTTCCCACAGGAAGGGAGACACAGGCCTAGGCGAGGCACTGTTGGGCCGGAGCCAGTAGCCGAAGCCTTCATGAAGAGCAGGGGGACCAGGAGGAGGTGGGAGCCCCCGACCCCCGGACATCACAGCACCCCCTCGCCTGCACCCTGAGCTGCCCACACTGTGCTCTCTGGGCGCTGGGCCTGGCTGCACCACCGGCCTGGCCACAGGGGGACCTGGCCCCGAGGTGCAGCGGCCTGGCTCCCAACTTTCTGGACGCTGCTGAGCAGGGACATATCTGGGTGTGAAGTGTCCTTTTTGCATCTATGTGATCACAGTTCATCAGACACATCGATGGGTGGAAGGAGCTGCTCAAAGGGGTCTTTTTTTTTTAATTTTTATTTATTTATGATAGTCACAGAGAGAGAGAGAGAGGCAGAGACATAGGCAGAGGGAGAAGCAGGCTCCATGCACCGGGAGCCCGATGTGGGATTCGATCCTGGGTCTCCAGAATCATGCCCTGGGCCAAAGGCAGGCGCCAAACCGCTGCCCCACCCAGGGATCCTCAAAGGGGTCTTAAGGCCTGCAGGACAGGAGGTGTGTCCAGAGTGGCTTTAAAGGCTCGAGTCAGAGCATCTCCGTAATCCCCTATAAAGGCAGCAGGATTATGTCCTTGCTTTTCTTTTGGTTGCTGCGCTCTCAGATTGCAGAGAATGTCCATAACGAAAGTTTGTTCTTAAGTAAATTCATTCTAAGGAGACCCAGAAATCCCGTGCGACTCCCTTTGAAAGGCTGCGGTACGGGGCACGTGTTCGTGTGAGTGGCTCAACCTTCAGAGACTGTCCCCCGTGACCGAGTCCCCATCGTGCCTGCTTCTGCAGCATTCTCCTTGTTACAACCCCATCACTGAGCCCTTCTGAACACCAGGTGCCACCCTAGTTAAGTCTCAAATAGACAAATCGCTCATCTTGTATGTACTGGTAACTTTTGTCAAAGCCTTGTCGGGGTGGCTTTATGTCCTGTTTCACAAGTACATGAAGCTCCTTCTCTTTTTCCTTCCAACCTGGAAAGATCCACTTGGCATTCACTGCCCAGGAGGCAGAAATGCAGGTCTCTCTGTGCTGTCTACTTACTTGCACTTTTTTTAAATAATAAATTTATTTTTATTGGTGTTCAATTTGCCAACATATAGAATAACACCCAGTGCTCATCCCGTCAAGTGCCCCCCTCAGTGCCCGTCACCCATTCACCCCCACCCCCCGCCCTCCTCCCCTTCCACCACCCCTAGTTCGTTTCCCAGAGTTAGGAGTCTCTCATGTTCTGTCTCCCTTTCTGATATTTCCTACCCATTTCTTCTCCCTTCCCTTCTATTCCCTTTCACTATTATTTATATTCCCCAAATGAATGAGAACATAAAATGTTTGTCCTTCTCCGCTTGACTCATTTCACTTAGCATAATACCCTCCAGTTCCATCCACATCGAAGCAAATGGTGGGTATTTGTCATTTCTTATGGCTGAGTAATATTCGATTGTATACATAAACCACATCTTCTTTATCCATTCATCTTTCGATGGACACCAAGACTCCTTCCACAGTTTGGCTGTTGTGGACATTGCTGCTAGAAACATCCAACAGCACAGGCCCCAGGAGCACTAGGCGACCGGGACACAGCCCAGGATCCGGCCTCCCCCCGGGACAGGCAGAGGCCGGGAGGGCCCAGGACAGCTAGGACCCTCCTGCCTGGAGCTGAGCAGATCAGCAGACCCACCCCCGAGCATCCAGGCCCCTGCAGCAGACAGAGAGCTCCGGAGTTACTGCGGGAGCTGAATCCAGGGCTCCAGACCTGGCCCTGCCACTGTGGTTGTTCCTCCTGGGGTCTCACGGGGTAAACAACCCCCACTGAGCCCTGCACCAGGCAGGGGCAGAGCAGCTCCCCCAAGTGCTAACACCTGAAAATCACAACAGGCCCCTCCCCCAGAAGACCAGCTAGACAGACAAGTTCCAGGGGAATTTAAGGGACTTAAAGTATACAGAATCAGAAGATACTCCCCGTGTTTTTTTTTTTTTTGATTTTTGATTTCTGTTTGCTTCCCCCACCCTTTTTCCCTTTCTTTCTCTTTCTCTTTTTCTTCTCTTTTTTTCTTCCTTATTTCTTTTTCTCTTTTCTTTCCTTCTTTCTCTCCTCTCTTTTTCTCCTTTTCCCAATACAACTTGTTTTTGGCCACTCTGCACTGAGCAAAATGACTAGAAGGAAAACCTCACTTCAGAAGAAAGAATCAGAAACAGTCCTCTCTCCCACAGAGTTACAAAATCTGGATTACAATTCGATGCCACAAAGCCAATTCAGAAGCACTATTACACAGCTACTGGTGGCCCTAGAATAAAGCATAAAGGACTCAAGAGACTTCATGACTGCAGAATTTAGAGCTAATCAGGCAGAAATTAAAAATCAATAGAATGAGATGCAATCCAAACTAGAAGTCCTCATGACGAGGGTTATCGAGGTGGAAGAACTAGTGGGTGACATAGAAGACAAGTTGATGGCAAAGAGGGAAACTGAGGAAAAAAGAGACAAACAATTAAAAGACCATGAGGAAAGATTAAGGGAAATAAACGACAGCCTGAGGAAGAAAAACCTACGTTTAATTGGGGTTCCCGAGGGCGCTGAAAAGGACAGAGGGCCAGAATATGTATTTGAACAAATCCTAGCTGAAAACTTTCCTAATCTGGGAAGGGAAACAGGCATTCAGATGAAGGAAATAGAGAGATCCCCCCCTAAAATCAATAAAAACCTTTCAACACCTTGACGTCTAACAGTTAAGCTTGCAAATTCCAAAGATAAAGGGAAGATCTTTAAAGCAGCAAGAGACAAGAAATCCCTGACTTTTATGGGGAGGAGTATTAGGGTAACAGCAGACCTCTCCACAGAGACCTGGCAGGCCAGAAAGGGCTGGCAGGATATATTCAGGGTCCTAAATGAGAAGACCATGTAACCAAGAATACTTTATCCAGCAAGGCTCTCATTCAAAATGGAAGGAGAGATAAAGAGCTTCCAAGACAGGCAGGAACTGAAAGAATATGTGACCTCCAAACAGCTCTGCAAGAAATTTTAAGGGGGAACTCTTAAAATTACCCTTTAAGAAGAAGTTCAGTGGAACAATCCACAAAACAAGGACTGAATGGATATCATGATGACACTAAACTCCTATCTGTCAATAGTAACTCTGAATGTGAACGGGCTTAATGACCCCATCAAAAGGCGCAGGGTTTCAGACTGGATAAAAAAGCAGGACCCATCTATTTGCTGTCCACAAGAGACTCATTTTAGACAGAAGGACACCTACAGCCTGAAAATAAAAGGTTGGAGAACCGGGATCCCTGGGTGGCGCAGTGGTTTAGCGCCTGCCTTTGGCCCAGGGCGCGATCCTGGAGACCCGGGATCGAATCCCACGTCAGGCTCCTGGTGCATGGAGCCTGCTTCTCCCTCTGCCTGTGTCTCTGCCTCTCTCTCTCTCTCTGTGACTATCATAAATAAATAAAAAATTTAAAAAAATCTTTAAAAAAAAAAAGGTTGGAGAACCATTTACCATTCAAATGGTCCTCAAAAAAAAAAAAAGTCCTCAAAAGAAAGCAGGGGTAGCGGTCCTTATATCAGATAAACTGAACTTTACCCCAAAGACTGTAGTGAGAGATGAAGAGGGACACTATATCATACTTAAACGATCTATCCAAGAAGAGGACTTAACAATTATCAATATATATGACCTGAATGTGGGAGATGACAAATATATCAATGAATTAATAACCAAAATTAAGACATATTTAGATGATAATACACTTATACTTGGTGACTTCGATTTAAGGCTTTCTGCACTGGATAGGTCTTCTAAGCACAACATCTGCAAAGAAACAAGAGCTTTAAATGATACACTGGACCAGATGGACTTCAGGTATCTACAGAACTTTACATCCAAACTCAACTGAATACACATTCTTCTCAAGTGCACATGGAACTTTCTCCAGAATAGACCACATACTGGGTCACAAATCGGGTCTGAACCGATACCAAAAGATTTGGATCTTCCCCTGCATATTCTCAGACCATAATGCCTTGAAATTAGAACTAAATCACAAGAAGAAGTTTGGAAGGACCTCAAACACGTGGAGGTTAAGGACCATCCTGCTAAAAGATGAAAGGGTCAACCAGGAAATGAAGGAAGAATTAAAAAGATTCATGGAAACTAATGAGAATGAAGGTACAACCATTCAAAATCGATGGGATGCAGCAAAAGCAGTCCTAAGGGGGAAATACATCGCAATACAAGCATCCATTCAAAAACTGGAAAGAACTCAAGTAAAAAAGCTAACCTTACACCTAAAGGAGCTAGAGAAAAAACAGCAAAAGTGAATATTTGAATTTTGGATTTCATGATGAAGAATCACCTTAGCTTAAATATAATAGAAGATTCACACCAGAACAGATGGACAGATTTGAATACATAAATATGTATTAAACCTATTTTGTATCAAAACATGCATATTTTAATATACACTGGTGTAAAAGACTGAACATATTTAAATCAAAATATTTTAGTAGATATTTTAATTGTTTATATATGATATAAACAATTAAATTTATATATATATATATATAAACAATATCTCTATCCATTTCTATATTTTACATATTAACTACAATGGCCATGGCTTACCTATATAATAAATTTTTTTTTTTTAAATTTGAGTCCTTTTTGAAAGTGTTGCTGATGGCTAAGAATGAGGTCAGGCTACAGTATTTGATAACTAAGCCAAATTAAAATTTCATTTCATATTTTAAGTAGCATATACACAAAAAACAAATTCAATAAAAAATGAATCAATAAAAGTAATATTAATTTTCATTTTTTAAATGAACGTAATGCGTTTTAAGACAGATTTTATCCTCCATATTAAAATTTTTAAAATATATAAAGCTAAGTGTAACATTATCAAATCTACTATATCATATTCCATTAGTTCATGTCCTTTTCTTCACTTGATGCATTGGATGGGAAACACTCAGAAAAAATATCACTCTAAGTATTCATAATTTCTATATTTAACCAAGCTTATTTATGCATGCATATATATATATACATATGTATGTATGTGTCTGTTTCAAGATGTTTTAGAGGGAGCGCAGGTTTCCTCCCTTTCCTGTCAGAGAAGCACACACCTAACAAAAAGGAAGGAGGATGAGGGACTCATTTATGGACAGTTCTGCATTATACATAAAAATAACTTATATTAAGTTTTTGGCATGTGAGTCCAGAATAATAATGCTGGATTGTTATATAATCAAAAATGTTAACTTTATGGATGAGCGAGTTGTGATGCCAAGGCCCATATATGCATATATTCTTAAAAAGAGTATAACTACAAAATTTATATTTAGAAATATAAAACTTATAATAGAGAACTTACAAAATCTACACTTCCTAAGTTTAATATATTAAAATTTCCTTTTATTGGCATTGTTGTCTTTTTTTTTTATGATAGTCCCACAGAGAGAGAGAGAGAGAGAGAGAGAGAGAGAGAGGCAGAGACATAGGCAGAGGGAGAAGCAGGCTCCATGCACCGGGAGCCCGACGTGGGATTCGATCCCGGGTCTCCAGGATCGCGCCCTGGGCCAAAGGCAGGCGCTAAACCGCTGCGCCACCCAGGGATCCCTTGGCATTGTTGTCTAACTGAACTTTCCAATGTGCAAGTGTTATAGAATAACAAAGTTTAATCGATATTATCTAAAATTCATGTGCAGCTTTTACTGATATTTTGGCAAATATAGCACTGGATAACATCAGGAAAGTAGTAAAGTTTTATGCTTTTGTTCCCAAAAATTAGCAAAAGAGTAAAAACAATCTATAAAAGTTGAATCCGTTGAATATTTTCATCACTCAACACCTACTCACATGGAAATGTGACTGTAGAATAAGGAGAGAATATTTAAAAATTGCTACCTCTAAATTAGTTAGGTATAAAATGAATTACTATTGCTCATTGCATTCATATAAGTGTCCCCAAATATAGGTACCTCAGAAAAGTTTTGAGGCCTGTGATACAACATAATGGAATACTTCTAATTTTTAAATGCAGATTTACCGTTAAATGTGAAAACAATATATAACATGATTTGTACTCTGTTGACAATTTACTATTGTTTAAAGTGTTTAATTTTGGGGCGCCTGGGTGGTGTAGCCAGTTCAGCATCCAGCTCTTGGTCTTGGCTCAGGTAGTGATCTCATGGTCCTGAGATCCGCCCCCGTCACTTCATGTTCAGGTAGGGGTGTGCTTGAAATTCTCTCTCGCTCTCCCTCTGGCCCTCCTGCTCATGCTCGCTCTCTCTCTACAACAAAAAAAATAAGTCTTAGGAAAAATGTTTACTTCTATGAACACACGGAGTTGATGGATGCCTCCCTCCGTGACAGCTTGCCAGCCCGGTTCTGCCGAACATGAAGACGTGGTCGGCCCATCGATACATGAATTCCACATTGCATAATTCTTTGTTTACTTGAAATTTCCACACTGCTGACTTTACAGTGGTATTTTCCATTATTAAATGGTAGTTTGGGAACCCATACCGCAAATGAGTGTGCACTGTTTGCAAGGTTGCGATTCTGAATGTTTAGAGTACATGCACGCACACTTCTAGTCAGAGTTGGTCGTAGAACAAGGGTTCTGAAACTTCAGTTTGCATGACAATCTCATGGGGGCCTTGAAAATTCCTGGGCCCTACTACCTCAGTTTCTGAACTCCCTGGAGTGTGTTTAAGATTTGCTCTTCTAGGGGATTCCTGGGTGGCTCAGCGGTTTGGCACCTGCCTTTGGCCCAGGGCGCCATCCTGGAGTCCTGGGATCGAGTCCGGGTCAGGCTCCCGGCATGGAGCATGCTTATCCCTCTGACTGTGTCTCTGACTCTCTCCCTCTCTCTCTTTCTGCCTATAAAAAGTCTAAAAAAAAAAAGATTTGCTCATCTAACAATATTCCACCTGATGCTGGTGCTGTTAGTTTTGTGGTCCACATTTTGAGAACCAGTGATTTACAGGGAAAAATATTGGACAGTAGCTGGAGGGTCACAAAGTCTGTTTGATCCATATTGTTTGTTGCTTCAGGAGAATTTTTAAAAATTCACATTTAAAAATTACTTATTCTGATAGGACATTGAAAAAATATGGTTGCTCTTTTTTGCTTATTGATAGATAAATTCGGAAGTGGGATGACAACTAGACCAGCGTTTTGCACACTGGAAAATGATTTTCTTTTCATATAGTCATTCCCTTGGCAAGTATTTATTCATCAGAATACCATTAAAATTGTCGTTGGAGTCTCTGGTGGATTAAAACAGCCTGACTTAATTTCACATGCATGCATGCACACATTTTATATAGGAAAACAAATACTTTGACGTGCCTAGGTTGGAGAAAAAGTTGTGAAATATTGCCTGTGTGCCTGGCTTTTGAATTGCTGTGAATTTCTGGTCAGTTTTCAATGACATGACTCACATAGTATCTTGGTAAACATTAAGTGGCTAAGACAAATGACCTCTCTCCAGTGAAGCTCCTGAAAGATGATGAAGATTACAACTTCTCATGATTGAAACTGGTTGAAAATTATTGCCTTCCACTGAGGGAAAATCCCAACCTATTCTTTTTGATCTGTGCACATTCTATGAAAAAAAAATGGCAAGAACAGGGATGAATTTTTTTTCCTTCAGTGTGTACCAAATTTAGAAATCGGACATTTTCAAATTTTAAAAATTTCTAAATCTGTAGTACCTTTTGAAATATTAATGGGTATTAAGTCTTGAAACAAGATAGTTTCAATGTATGTATTGTTAGCTCTTGCAGATTAAGTGATAGACTTGACGGCCTTTGCACTTTTCCTCTAGGCTTTATTATATGATATTGAGAAAAATTAAAATCAGTACCTAAGAATTAAACATTATACATTTATAGAAGTATATTTGAGGCAACAAGTGCCTATTAAAATATTACCTTATGTTCTGTTCACAACTAGAAAGTCGTAACAGTGTTGGAGTCAATCTTTCACTTTATGGATTTGTAAACTCTAAATAGAATTAGGCATAAGGTATTAAATGATGCTGAGCAAAGCAGTAGGGAAAAGTCAATTAAATGAAGTGGGGAAATCATCCAAGTTACAAGGTAGACTTGCTCCATAGCTATCTTCTCTCATTTATTATAATGAGGCCAAGTGGATGATATCAAACAGCTAAAAGAATATATGCAACAACATGAAATGTTCTAATAACAGTAAATATAATTTTTGAATACTTTTGAATACTTTGATAACCTTCGAGACCGATTTTTAACTTTAAAATGGAAATTAAAGTTTGTGAGACATAAAACAAAATTTTAACGTGGCATGTATGTAAAAAAGCTATAAAATGAATATCGACTCGGATTTAACTTTCATGCTTTTCAAATAACATAGGAATAGAAAAATAACAGCAAACAAAAATTAAATTGAGAGACCAGGTCATTAATATCTACACTTCTTGCCACCTCTTCTCTCCACCAAATATCTTGGTTTCTTGCTTTAGGGAAATTTAAATCCAAAGTCTACAAGCCATCAAAGCTATAAGGCCAGGTATACAAAGGTAGCATGCCCTGGGGTCTTGACTTTTTTTATGTTAATAGATCTTATTTTGAAGTAGATAATAGATTGTTTTTAAATTTAGCTATCTAACGATTTGGATGATTTTGGGTAAGTGTAACTACTTATCTCACAGTTTTAAACAGGGATAAGAATTTTAAACCTGGCTATATTGAGAGTGAGCATGGACTCCTGAGAGTGACCCCGTAAAACATCTGTTAGGAATCCTCTTGTAGGGTCAATGGCAGGTCTTATCTCGAAGCTAAGGAAAAACAAAACAAAACAGAATTCAAATTCTTGATTTTGTTAACATCAGGTTAACATTCTGTTAACATCCCAACTAACATAAAATAATTCCTTGAGTAGAAATAGAATAGAATTGACTTCCCTTTTCTCAAATCAGGCAGCCCTAGCAGTGAATTAAAACCATGGTAGTCAGACTGTCCTTAAACACACAACTGTTAATATGCCGTGAAAGACATTGCATCCTGTGTCATTTCCAATGCTCTGTAACAAATTACCTGGAACTTAGTGGTATAAAACAATACAGATGTATTAGTTGCATCTCTAGAAGAAAAAGTCTGAAATGGTTTTGTAAGGTTAAAATCAAGGACTGTGTTTTATCCGGATGCTGTAGGGAAGATTCTGTCCCTTGCCTTTTCCTGGTTCCGGAGGCTGCCCTCCGTCCTTGGTGTGTGCACCTGCCCCCCTGTCCTCAGCCGTGTAGCCACATCCTCCTTCACTCTGACCTTCCTGCTTCCCTCTTACACTGGTTCTTCTGATCATATTGGGTTTCCTGGAAAATCCGGGACAATCTTCCCATCTCAGAATCCTTAACTGAATCACTTCTGCAGAAGCCTGTTTGCATGGCAATATGATATGTTCCAAGGGTTACAATGTGGGCATCTTTCAGGGGCCAATATTTCTCTTACCCGAGACAGGAGCACAGTTTTTATGTAATAATAATGTGTAGTTTCTGTGGAGTGTCAAATGGTGTTCCCCCTGAAGGTATGCCCACGTCATATTTCTGGAAACAGGACACGTCTGTCACCTTATTTGGAAGAAAGGATCTTTGCAGATGTTAGGTCAAAGATCTTGAGAAGAAGCTCCTTAAACCCTCCCCTGTCCTTGAAATGTGCCTGCAAACTACTATTCTCATGCCGGCAGCCCTTTTGGGGATGCAGTCTGATGAGAGTGAGGTGTTCTTGAGACAATTAAGATGTTGTTGAGAGCAAATAACTAAACCAAGTTAAGTCCTCTGTATAAACTTTTTTAAATATGCACAGAGCCTGATGTGGGGCTCGATCTCACAACCCTGAGATCATGACCTGACGTGAAATCAGGAGTCTAATGCTTCACGGACTGAGCCACCCAGGAACCCCTAAACTGTTAAGTCCCAGTGCGTGGGTGGGTGTGAGAATCTCCTTGTCTTGGGGCCACTTAGGATAAGCCTCATATTCCCTCGTTTATTAAAACAGCCACCTGCCAATCTGGAATCCTCTGTTGCTTTCTCTGGGATCTCCAAGCCCCCTGTGTGTGGGGGCCACATTCAGATTTCACCTGGGGAGCCCTCAAGGTTGCAAACCAACAATACAGCCCGTCACAGGAAAATGACATAGTCTCTAAATGTGAAAATGTCTGAAAGGCATATTTCGAGTTCTAGAAATTTTTCAAACAAAGATTAAAAATAACTTTAATAATCATAGTATTCATATGTACATTTGAATATACATTTATACATTTATAATCTGTACATTTATAATCTTAAAGATTTTCATATTTTTAAGAAAGATCTTATTTATTTATTCATGAGAGACCCAGACAGACAGGCAGAGACACAGGCAGAGGGAGAAGCAGGCTCCATGTAGGGAGCCCAATGTGGGACTCGATCCCGTTACCCTGGGGTCATGCCCTGAGCCAAAGGCAGATGCTGAACCCCTGAGCCACCCAGGTGCCCAGATTTTAGTATGTTAAGACACATCTTTAAAGACTGTGTAGAGGTGTCGCCTGGCTGGCACAGCTGGTTAAGCATCCAAGTCTTGGTTTTAGCTCAAGTCCTGATCTCAGGGTCTTGGGATCAAGCCTCACATTGGGCTCTGTACTAAGTGTAGAGTCTGCTTGAGATTCTCTGTCTCCTGCTCATTCTCTCTCTAAAATAGATAAATCTTTAAAAAAACTGTATAGAAATATCATACCTAGAGATATACCCAAGAGGGGTTTCTTGTTTGTGATAATTGAAAGATAATACGTATCTCTGCTATGAACTCTTGTTTCAGGAGTTGAGTAAAATTTTACAGAATTGAAAAATGATGAATTAAGCAAAACAAACCTATAAATCCCTTTCCTTCATACTGGTGGACTAAAAATGGTTTGTATGAAAAAGAAAAGATTGTATATAACATTGTTACTCTGGGTACCAAATATAAACTTGTAAATAAATTCACAATATGATGAGTCTTTAAGAGGATAGTTGATAGAGTGAGTCATTCATTATTGGTGCCATTATTTACATTTTCATTTCCTACAAGTTTTCTTGGCGAGATGCTAGATAGAAAAATATATTTCATTTTTTTATTGGTGTTCAATTTACAAAAATACAGAATAACCCCCAGTGCCCATCACCCAATCACTCCCACCCCCCGCCCTCCTCCCCTTCTACCACCCTTAGTTCGTTTCCCAGAGTTAGCAGTCTTTACCTTATGTCTCCCTTTCTGATATTTCCCACACATTTCTTCTCCCTTCCCTTATATTCCCTTTCACTATTATTTATATTCCCCACATGAATGAGAACATATAATGTTTGTCCTTCTCCGACTGACTTACTTCACTCAGCATAATACCCTCCAGTTCCATCCACGTTGAAGCAAATGGTGGGTATTTGTCATTTCTAATAGCTGAGTAATATTCCATTGTATACATAAACCACATCTTCTTTATCCACTCATCTTTTGATGGACACCGAGGCTCCTTCCACAGTTTGGCTATCGTGGCCATTGCTGCTATAAACATCGGGGTGCAGGTGTCCCGGGGTTTCATTGCATCTGTATCTTTGGGGTAAACCCCCAACAGTGCAATTGCTGGGTCATAGGGCAGATCTATTTTTAACTTTTGAGGAGCCTCCACACAGTTTTCCAGAGTGGCTGCACCAGTTCACATTCCCATCAACAGTGTAAGAGGGTTCCCTTTTCTCCGCATCCTCTCCAACATTTGTTGTTTCCTGCCTTGTTAATTTTCCCCATTCTCACTGGTGTGAGGTGGGATCTCATGGTGGTTTTGATTTGTATTTCCCTGATGGCAAGTGATGCAGAGCATTTTCTCATGTGCATGTTGGCCATGTCTATGTCTTCCTCTGTGAGATTTCTCATGTCTTTTGCCCATTTCATGATTGGATTGTTTGTTTCTTTGGTGTTGAGTTTAAGAAGTTCTTTATAGATCTTGGAAACTAGCCCTTTATCTGATATGTCATTTGCAAATATCTTCTCCCATTCTGTAGGTTGTCTTTGAGTTTTGTTGACTGTATCCTTTGCTGTGCAAAAGCTTCTTATCTTGATGAAGTCCCAATAGTTCATTTTTGCTTTTGTTTCTTTTGCCTTCGTGGATGTATCTTGCAAGAAGTTATTGTGGCCGAGTTCAAAAAGGGTGTTGCCTGTGTTCTCTCTAGGATTTTGATGGAATCTTGTCTACATTTAGATCTTCATCCATTTTGAGTTTATCTTTGTCTGTGTGTGAAAGAGAGTGGTCTAGTTTCATTCTTCTGCATGTGGATGTCCAATTTTCCCAGCACCATTTATTGGAGAGACTGTCTTTCTTCCAATGGATAATCTTTCCTCCTTTATCGAATATTAGTCGACCATAAAGCTCAGGGTCCACTTCTGGGTTCTCTATTCTGTTCCATTGAACTATGTGTCTGTGTTTGTGCCAGTACCACACTGTCTTGATGACCACAGCTTTGTAGAACAACCTGAAATCTGGCATTGTGATGCCCCCAGATATGGTTTTCTTTTTTAAAATTCCCCTGGCTATTCGGGGTCTTTTCTGATTCCACACAAATCATAAAATAATTTGTTCTAACTCTCTGAAGAAAGTCCGTGGAATTTTGATAGGGATTGCATTAAACGTGTAAATTGCCCCGGGTAACATTGACATTTTCACAATCTTAATTCTGCCAATCCATGAGCATGGAATATTTTTCCATCTCTTTGTGTCTTCCTCAATTTCTTTCAGAAGTGTTCTATGGTTTTTAGGGTATAGGTCCTTTACCTCTTTGGTTAGGTTTCTTCCTAGGTATCTTATGCTTTTGGGTGCAATTGTAAATGGGATGGACTCCTTAATTTATCTTTCTTCAGTCTCATTGTTAGTGTATAGAAATGCCACTGACTTCTGGGCATTGATTTTGTATCCTGCCACACTGCCAAATTGTTGTACGAGTGCTAGCAATCTTGGGGTGGAGGCTTTTGGGTTTTCTATGAAGAATATCATGTCATTGGTGAGGAGGGAGAGTTTGACTTCTTGTTTGCCAATTTGAATGCCTTTAATGTCTTTTTGTTGTCTGATTGCTGAGGCTAGGACTTCCAGTACTATGTTGAATAGCAGTGGTGAGAGTGGACATCCCTGTCTGGTTCCTGATGTTAGGGGAAAGGCTCCCAGTGCTTCCCCATTGAGAATGATATTTGCTGTGGGCTTTTCGTAGATGTCTTTTAAGATGTTGAGGAATGTTCCCTCTATCCCTACACTCTGAAGAGATTTGATCAGGAATGGGTGCTCTATTTTGTCACATGCTTTCTCTGCGTCTATTGAGAGGATCCTATGGTTCTTGTTTTTTCACTTGCTGATATGATGAATCACATTGATTGTTTTATCAGTGTTGAACCAGCCTTGCATCCCAGGTATAAATCCTACTTGATCATGGTGAATAATCCTCTTAATGTACTGTTGTATCCTATTGGCTAGTATCTTGTTGAGAATTGTTGCATCCATGTTCATCAGGGATATTGGTCTATAATTCTCCTTTTTGATGGGGTCTTTGTCTGGTTTTGGAATTAAGGTGATGCTGGCCTCATAGAACGAGTTTGGAAGTACTCTATCTCTATCTTTCCAAACAGCTTTAGTAGAATAGGTATGGTTTCTTCTTTAAACGTTTGATAGAATTCCCCAGGGAAGCCATCTGGCCCTGGACTTTTGTGTCTTGGGAGGTTTTTGATGACTGCTTCAATTTCCTCCCTGGTTATTGGCCTGTTCAGATTTGCTATTTCGTCCTGTTCCAGTTCTGGTAGTTTATGGCTTTCCATGCAGGGATCCCAATGAGAGACTTGATCCTGGGTCTCCATGATCAGGCCCCAGCCAAAGGCAGATGCTAAATTGCTGAGCCACCCAGGGTGCCCTATTCATTTGTTTCATTTATTTATTTATTTATTTATTTATTTATTTTTATTTATTTTAGTCACAGAGAGAGGGAGAGAGGCAGAGACACAGGCAGAAGGAGAAGCAGGCTCCATGCACCAGAGCCCGATGTGGGATTCGATCCCGTGTCTCCAGGATCGCGCCCTGGGCCAAAGGCAGGCGCCAAACTGCTGCGCCACCCAGGGATCCCTATTCATTTGTTTCTAATAGTGATTAAGAAAAAATCATTTTAAGATACATTGAGTACCACGTGCCAGTTCAAAGTTACTATGGTTTTTTTTGTTTTTTTTTTTTACTTTTCCAACTGATGTAGATACTGAAAAGGAAACTGACAATATTCAGTTACCTGGCAAATAAATACATATACATAAAATATACATAAAATATATATTACAAATAGTGACATTCATATATATCAAAGGAAAGGCTAATTATCTAAGTTTCTAAGAGTGAATTCCACATCATTAATTTGTCCAATGCAATAACATCTTGTGGAGGCCTGTAAATGCAGCAAAAAGAAGTTTATTAAGTAATCGTGTCATTTCTGCATCTAGAGAACATATGGTATATCGGTGATCTAATTATGATTAATATTAACGTTTAAAACTGGAAAATATGTAAATTAAGCATAGAACTTGAATCATGTTATAGAGGACATGGGAACTACCAACAACCTTAAAAGAATGTTCCAAAACCCTGGTCCAGAAAGAAAAAAAAGATCAGCACCTGAGAGGTTCAAGGAATTGACTGAATCATCATGGGTTACCTACATTCCACTTAAATGACAGGAGAGGGCATCCCTGGATGGCATAAGCAGTTTTGCGCCTGCCTTTGGCTCAGGTTGCGATCCTGGAGACCCGGGATCCGAATCCCACATCACTCATCCCGGTGCATGGAGCCTGCTTCTTCTCCCTCTTCCGGTGTCTCTGTCTCTCTCTCTCTCTCTCTCTCTCTCTCTCTCTCTCTCTCTGTGACTATCACATAAATTAAAAAAAAAGAAATGACAGGAGAGGCAGAAAAGAAGCTCCATTATCAACACATGAAAAAATTTTAAGAAAGTCTGGAAGATTAGAAATCAGGTTGAAATGATAGATAACCACTGCAGAAGAAATCTCAACCCATAACAGACACAAGAAAAGGTTACAAAGAAGAACCTACTTCCCAAGGAAACCCCAGAGAAACTTCACACTTGGAATGAACTGGTACACAAAACCCCACTGGACCCTCAGCCAATCACCAGGGAGGCCAGAACTGGGGCTGCTTAGCTTCCTGTCCCCAAGAGAAACACCCAGAACGGCTGTCTTTTACATAGTTGAGGATTTGTTCTGGGAGTTCCTTGTCTGGCTGCTGAGGATAAAGAGAAGCAAAGCATAGCCTGAATTTTTTGAACCTTGGTGGTAGGCAAGGGGAGGAAAGGACAAGGACAGTAAGCTCCACTAAGGAGTGAGATTCAATAAGGGAGAGAACACAGAACAAAGCCTTCTCTCCCTTGGCATTATCACCACACTCCACACTCCTGTGAAGGAGGAGGAGACAGAGGAGGGGGAAGAGGTAAGGTGAGTGGGAGAAGGCGGAGGGGAGGAAGAGGAACCTATAGTGTGTGTGTGTGTGTATGTGTGTGTACACAAGCAGAATCCTTGTGAAAAGTTGTAAAAATATGAATCAGACTGTTAACAGTTATCATTTGGAGGCTGGGAGAAAAAGTAGTCTGTATTCAATACAGTTTTAGGGTTTTTTGTTTTGGTTTTTACAATGAACAGAATTGTTGTAATTTTTAAAACAATATATATTAGAAAATTCCAGGAAGAGACAGAAATGATGATCATAGTCATCATTTCTGGGCAAGAAAGGCTTGATGCAAAAGTTCAAAGCACTGAAGCAAATCTAACCATCAGCTACAGTTAATTAACGGATGTTCCTCTAATAGTTAAACATCCTTGGAAGTGTTTTAATTCCAAACCTCCAGAAACTATAAAGTTATTTGTAATTAAGAAGGTAATTAACTTCTATACAATTGTTACTTTTTTGTGCAAAAAAAATACACAAAAACAACACACTCAGCAAAAGAGACGTCTCTTTCTAAATTAACTCAAAGTGGTAATTTCCAGGGTTTGGAAACCACTTCCTAAGAGTTACCCAAAGCAACAAAGGACTCACCTAATGAAAATTTCAGAAGACAATCATAAATCTTAATACTTATCTGATCAATACCCAAGAAATTCAATTGAAATGTCTTTCCAGAATATTAATCATTAGATTCCTGATGGCCTTCATAGCAGCAAGAAAAGATAATAAGTTTTAATTTTAAAACATGGTAACAGGGATCCCTGGGTGGCGCAGCGGTTTGGCGCCTGCCTTTGGCCCAGGGCGCGATCCTGGAGACCCAGGATTGATTCCCACGTCGGGCTCCCGGTGCATGGAGCCTGCTTCTCCCTCTGCCTGTGTCTCTGCCTCTCTCTCTCTCTCTCTCTCTCTCTCACTGTGTGCCTATCATAAATAAAAAAAAAAAATAAAAAAAAACACCAAAAAAAAAAAAACATGGTAACATTAACTTAAACTGCAATCATAAGACAGACACAGCATGCCTATTTAGGGGCTCCGTAACAAAAGAAAATTTTAATGTACCAGTTAAAACCTGAACTTAGAGTAATAATAGCATTATAGCCACCAAGGTCCAACCACATGTTTTGTCTGTTTGCCAAGATATGGTAAGAAGAGAAATGTCATTACAGGTATTTCTCCACTCTATTTATTTAATAGAAATCTCTAGGTACCTTTCTAAATATAATTCCTACCACTGCCCAAAATCTCCCCCTTCATTCACTACCACAATAGTTTTCAGAAATATCCCTAAACTTCTCTAGTTTAATCACATAATAACTCTTCACTATATTGTTCTCCTTCAAAATTTCCCATTGTCAGAACCTGCCAGATTCCTAATCCTGGAGCTCTTTTGAGCTCTTGGGGCAATATTCCTCACGTGTAGACTCACCCCCAGGCCAAATTCTGTGCCCTTTGGCAAGAATTTAAAGGGGGTTGACCTGAGGATCCCTGGGTGGCTCCGCGGTTTGGCACCTGCCTTTGGCCCAGGGCATGATCCCAGGATCGAGTTCCGCATCGGGCTCCTGGCATGAAGCCTGCTTCTCCCTCTGCCTGTGTCTCTGCCTCTCTCTCTCTCTCTCTCTCTCTCTCTCTCTCTCTCTCTTGGTCTCTTCTTTCTCTGTGTCTAAAAATAAATAAATAAATAAATAAATAAATAAAAATAAATAATAATATAATAATAAATAAATAAATAATCTTCAGAAAAAATAAAGGGTATTGACCCAATCTCCTGGGAACTCAGCAACTCCCCATTGTCATTAGCATGGCTCTGCCCTGGTATTCCAGCTCTGGTGACTACTTTCGTATTCTGATCCTGACATTTACCTCTCTTATTCTAGCTATCAGTTTCTGGTCACCAGGTTTGTGGCTCATTCTCCCGAACATAGTTCCCTCCATTAGAGAAAGTCACCCTTTACATTTACATTTTAGGAGTTAACCCCTTCCTAAACTCTGCCTGGAGTCTGGGGTCCTGCTTATGGTTCCTGCTATGGGCTCCAGGTGATTCTGTTGAAAATGCTTGAGCTGGGGGCACTCAGGGTGGCTCAGTCAGTTGAACATCAGACTCTTGGTTTGCACTCAGGTTACAATCGCAGGGTCCTGAGATTAGGTTCTCCTGTCAAGCTCTGTGCTCAGCAGAGTCAGGCTGACCCCCTCCCCCATTCTGCTCCTCCCCCTGCTTAATCTCTCTCTCTCAAATAAATAAAGTCTTTTTAAAAAGTGCCTTAGCTGGGACGCCTGGGTGGTCAGTGGTTGAGCATTTGCCTTTGGCTCAGGGCATGATCCCGGAGTTCCAGGATCGAGCTCCACATCCGGCTCCCTGCATGGAGCCTGCTTCTCCCTCTGCCTGTGTCTCTGCCTCTCTCTCTGTGTCTCTCATGAATAAATATATAAAGTCTTTAAGAAATAAAAAAAATAAAAATGCCTTAGCTGAAAGAAGGCTGACATGATCTTTCAAAAGCAAATATGGGGAGGAGCAAGATGGCGGAAGAGTAGGGTCTCCAAATCACCAGTCTCCACCAAACTACCTAGAAAACCTTCAAATTATCCTGAAAATCTATGAATTCGGCCTGAGATTTAAAGAGAGACCAGCTGGAATGCTACAGTGAGAGAGTTCGCGCTCTATCAAGGTAGGAAGACGGGGAAAAAGAAATAAAGAACAAAGGCCTCCAAGGGGGAGGGGCCCCGCGAGGAGCCGGGCTGAGGCCGGGGCGAGTGTCCCCAGGACAGGAGAGCCCCGTCCCGGAGGAGCAGGAGCTGCACCGACCTTCCCGGGGGAAAGGGGCTCGCGGGGAGTTGGAGCAGGACCCAGGAGGGCGGGGATGCCCTCGGGCTCCCGGGGACAGTAACAGCAACTGCGCGCCCAGGAGAGTGCGCCGAGCTCCCTAAGGGCTGCAGCGCGCACGGCGGGACCCGGCGGGACCCGGAGCAGCTGAAGGGGCTCGGGCGGCGGCTCCGCGGAGGGGGCTGCGCCCCGGGAGCAGCTCGGAGGGGCTCGGGCAGAGGAAGAGGCTCCGTGCGGAGGGGGCTGCGCGGTTCCAGGAGCAGCTCGGAGGGGCTCGGGCGGCGGCTCCGCGGAGGGGGTGCGCGGCCCGGAGCGCGAATCCACCAGCGCAGGCTCCGGAGCACAGGGCGCCGGGACACAGCCCAGGATCCCGCCTCCCCCGGGACAGGCAGAGGCCGGGAGGGCCCAGGACAGCGAGGACGCTCCTGCCCCAGCTGAGCAGATCAGCGGCCCCGCCCCGCCTCCAGGCCCTGCAGACGGAGTTCCTGCCGGAGCTGAATCCAGGTTTCCAGAGCTGCCCCGCCACTGGGGCTGTTCCTCCTGCGGCCTCACGGGGTAAACAACCCCCACCGAGCCCTGCACCAGGCAGGGGCACAGCAGCTCCCCCAACTGCTAACACCTGAAAATCAGCACAACAGGCCCCTCCCCCAGAACACTAGACTGACAAACTTCCAGGAGATATGCCCCAAGGGACTTAAGAACACAGAAGCAGAAGATACTCCCTGTGGTTTCTTTTTTTTTTTTTTTTGTTTTGTTTTGTTTTGCGTTTGATTGGTTTGCCTTCCCCCAACCCCCCTATTTTTTTCCTCCTTTCTTTTCGTCTTCTGTCTCTTTTCTTCTTCTATGTTTTTTTTCTCTTCGTTTTTTGCTCATCCCTTTTTTTCTCTTCCCGTTTTTTTTTTTATCTTTCTCCTCCTTCCGTCTTTTCTCTCCTCTCTTTTTTCTCTTTTTCCCATTACAATTGCTTTTGGGCCAACTCTGCACTGAACAAAAATGACTAGAAGGAAAACCTCACCCTCAAAGAAAGAATCAGAAACAGTCCTCTCTCCCACAGAGTTACAAAAAATCTGGATTACAATTCAATGTCAGAAAGGCCAATTCAGAAGCACTATTATACAGCTCACTGGTGCTCTAGAAAAAAGTATAAAGGACTCAAGAGACTTCATGACTGCAGAATTAGAGCTAATCAGGCAGAAATTAAAAATCAATGAATGAGATGCAATCCAAACTAGAAGTCCTAACGACGAGGGTTAACGATGGTGGAAGAAAACGAGTGAGTGACATAGAAGACAAGTTGATAGCAAAGAGGGAAACTGAGGAAAAAAGAGACAAACAATTAAAAGACCATGAAGATAGATTAAGGGAAATAAACGACAGCCTGAGGAAGAAAAACCTACGTTTAATTGGGGTTCCCGAGGGCGCCGAAAGGGACAGAGGGCCAGAATATGTATTTGAACAAATTCTAGCTGAAAACTTCCTAATCTGGGAAGGGAAACAGGCATTCAGATCCAGGAAATAGAGAGATCCCCCCCTAAAATCAATAAAAAACCGTTCAACACCTCGACATTTAATTGTGAAGCTTGCAAATTCCAAAGATAAGGAGAAGATCCTTAAAGCAGCAAGAGACAAGAAATCCCTGACTTTTATGGGGAGGAGTATTAGGGTAACAGCAGACCTCTCCACAGAGACCTGGCAGGCCAGAAAGGGCTGGCAGGATATATTCAGGGTCCTAAATGAGAAGAACATGCAACCAAGAATACTTTATCCAGCAAGGCTCTCATTCAAAATGGAAGGAGAGATAAAGAGCTTCCAAGACAGGCAGCAACTAAAGAATATGTGACCTCCAAACCAGCTCTGCAAGAAATTTTAAGGGGGACTCTTAAAATTCCCCTTTAAGAAGAAGTTCAGTGGACACAGTCCACAAAAACAAAGACTGAATAGATATCATGATGACACTAAACTCATATCTCTCAATAGTAACTCTGAATGTGAACGGGCTTAATGACCCCATCAAAAGGCGCAGGGTTTCAGACTGGATAAAAAAGCAGGACCCATCTATTTTGCTGTCTACAAGAGACTCATTTTAGACAGAAGGACACCTACAGCCTGAAAATAAAAGGTTGGAGAACCCAGTACCATTCGAATGGTCCTCAAAGAAAGCAGGGGTAGCCATCCTTATATCAGATAAACTAAAATTTACCCCAAAGACTGTAGTGAGAGATGAAGAGGGACACTATATCATACTTAAAGGATCTATTCAACAAGAGGACTTAACAATCCTCAATATATATGCTCCGAATGTGGGAGCTGCCAAATATATAAATCAATTATTAACCAAAGTGAAGAAAATACTTTAGATAATAATACACTTATACTTGGTGACTTCAATCTAGCTCTTTCTATACTCGATAGGTCTTCTAAGCAAAACATCTCCAAAGAAACGAGAGCTTTAAATGATACACTGGACCAGATGGATTTCACAGATATCTACAGAACTTTACATCCAAACTCAACTGAATACACATTCTTCTCAAGCGCACATGGAACTTTCTCCAGAATAGACCACATATTGGGTCACAAAATCGGGTCTGAACCGATACCAAAAGATTGGGATTGTCCCCTGCATATTCTCGGACCATAATGCCTTGAAATTAGAACTAAATCACAACAAGAAGTTTGGAAGGACCTCAAACACATGGAGGTTAAGGACCATCCTGCTAAAAGATAAAAGGGTCAACCAGGAAATTAAGGAAGAATTAAAAAGATTCATGGAAACTAATGAGAATGAAGATACAACCGTTCAAAATCTTTGGGATGCAGCAAAAGCAGTCCTAAGGGGGAAATACATCGCAATACAAGCATCCATTCAAAAACTGGAAAGAACTCAAATACAAAAGCTAACCTTACACATAAAGGAGCTAGAGAAAAAACAGCAAATAGATCCTACACCCAAGAGAAGAAGGGAGTTAATAAAGATTCGAGCAGAACTCAACGAAATCGAGACCAGAAGAACTGTGGAACAGATCAACAGAACCAGGAGTTGGTTCTTTGAAAGAATTAATAAGATAGATAAACCATTAGCCAGCCTTATTAAAAAGAAGAGAGAGAAGACTCAAATTAATAAAATCATGAATGAGAAAGGAGAGATCACTACCAACACCAAGGAAATACAAACGATTTTAAAAAAATATTATGAACAGCTATACGCCAATAAATTAGGCAATCTAGAAGAAATGGACGCATTCCTGGAAAGCCACAAACTACCAAAACTGGAACAGGAAGAAATAGAAAACCTGAACAGGCCAATAACCAGGGAGGAAATTGAAGCAGTCATCAAAAACCTCCCAAGACACAAGAGTCCAGGGCCAGATGGCTTCCCAGGGAGAATTTTATCAAACGTTTAAAGAAGAAACTCATACCTATTCTCCTAAAGCTGTTTGGAAAGATAGAAGAGATGGAGTACTTCCAAATTCGTTCTATGAAGCCAGCATCACCTTAATTCCAAAGCCAGACAAAGACCCCACCCAAAAAGGAGAATTACAGACCAATATCCCTGATGAACATGGATGCAAAAATTCTCAACAAGA
The DNA here is from genome assembly GCF_011100685.1 of Canis lupus familiaris. Taxonomy (NCBI): domain Eukaryota; kingdom Metazoa; phylum Chordata; class Mammalia; order Carnivora; family Canidae; genus Canis; species Canis lupus. The sequence continues at coordinate 31,442 of NW_023331017.1, forward strand.
TACTGGCCAATAGGATCCAACAGTACATTAAGAAAATTATTCACCATGACCAAGTAGGATTTATCCCTGGGACACAAGGCTGGTTCAACACCCGTAAAACAATCAATGTGATTCATCATATCAGCAAGAGAAAAACCAAGAACCATATGATCCTCTCATTGGATGCAGAGAAAGCATTTGACAAAATACAGCATCCATTCCTGATCAAAACTCTTCAGAGTGTAGGGATAGAGGGAACATTCCTCGACATCTTAAAAGCCATCTATGAAAAGCCCACAGCAAATATCATTCTCAATGGGGAAGCACTGGGAGCCTTTCCCCTAAGATCAGGAACAAGACAGGGATGTCCACTCTCACCACTGCTATTCAACATAGTACTGGAAGTCCTAGCCTCAGCAATCAGACAACAAAAAGACATTAAAGGCATTCAAATTGGCAAAGAAGAAGTCAAACTCTCCCTCTTCGCCGATGACATGATACTCTACATAGAAAACCCAAAAGTCTCCACCCCAAGATTGCTAGAACTCATACAGCAATTCGGTAGCGTGGCAGGATACAAATCAATGCCCAGAAGTCAGTGGCATTTCTATACACTAACAATGAGACTGAAGAAAGAGAAATTAAGGAGTCAATCCCATTTACAATTGCACCCAAAAGCATAAGATACCTAGGAATAAACCTAACCAAAGATTGTAAAGGATCTATACCCTCAAAACTATAGAACACTTCTGAAAGAAATTGAGGAAGACACAAAGAGATGGAAAAATATTCCATGCTCATGGATTGGCAGAATTAATATTGTGAAAATGTCAATGTTACCCAGGGCAATATACACGTTTAATGCAATCCCTATCAAAATACCATGGACTTTCTTCAGAGAGTTAGAACAAATTATTTTAAGATTTGTGTGGAATCAGAAAAGACCCCGAATAGCCAGGGGAATTTTAAAAAGAAAACCATATCTGGGGGCATCACAATGCCAGATTTCAGGTTGTACTACAAAGCTGTGGTCATCAAGACAGTGTGGTACTGGCACAAAAACAGACACATAGATCAGTGGAACAGAATAGAGAATCCAGAAGTGGACCCTGAACTTTATGGGCAACTAATATTCGATAAAGGAGGAAAGACTATCCATTGGAAGAAAGACAGTCTCTTCAATAAATGGTTGCTGGGAAAATTGGACATCCACATGCAGAAGAATGAAACTAGACCACTCTCTTTCACCATACACAAAGATAAACTCAAATGGATGAAAGATCTAAATGTGAGACAAGATTCCATCAAAATCCTAGAGAAGAACACAGGCAACACCCTTTTTGAACTCGGCCATAGTAACTTCTTGCAAGATACATCCACGAAGGCAAAAGAAACAAAAGCAAAAATGAACTATTGGACTTCATCAAGATAAGAAGCTTTTGCACAGCAAAGGATACAGTCAACAAAACTCAAAGACAACCTACAGAATGGGAGAAGATATTTGCAAATGACATATCAGATAAAGGGCTAGTTTCCAAGATCTATAAAGAACTTATTAAACTCAACACCAAAGAACAAACAATCCAATCATGAAATGGGCAAAAGACATGAACAGAAATCTCACAGAGGAAGACATAGACATGGCCAACATGCATATGAGAAAATGCTCTGCATCACTTGCCATCAGGGAAATACAATCAAAAAACTACAATGAGATACCACCCTCACACCCAGTGAGAATGGGGAAAATTAACAAGGCAGGAAACAACAAATGTTGGAGAGGATGCGGAGAGAAAAGGGAACCCTCTTACACTGTTGGTGGGAATGTGAACTGGTGCAGCCACTCTGGAAAACTGTGTGGAGGGTTCCTCAAACAGTTAAAAATATACCTCCCTACGACCCAGCAATTGCACTGTTGGGGACTTACCCCAAAGATACAATGCAATGAAACGCCGGGACACCTGCACCCCGATGTTTATAGCAGCAATGGCCACGATAGCCAAACTGTGGAAGAGCCTCGGTGTCCAACGAAAGATGAATGGATAAAGAAGATGTGGTGTTATGTATACAATGGAATATTACTCAGCTATTAGAAATGACAAATACCCACCATTTGCTTCAACGTGGATGGAACTGGAGGGTATTATGCTGAGTGAAGTAAGTCAGTCGGAGAAGGACAAACATTATATGTTCTCATTCATTTGGGGAATATAAATAATAGTGAAAGGGAAAATAAGGGAAGGGAGAAGAAATGTGTGGGAAATATCAGAAAGGGAGACAGAACGTAAAGACTGCTAACTCTGGGAAACGAACTAGGGGTGGTAGAAGGGGAGGAGGGCGGGGGGTGGGTGAATGGGTGACGGGCACTGGGTGTTATTCTGTATGTTAGTAAATTGAACACCAATAAAAAAATAAATTAAAAAAAAAAAGCAAATATTCTTTTTCTAAAAAGTTTATTTCTTTTAGAGGAAGAGAGAGAAAGCGAGCATGAGTGGGAGTCAGAAGGAGTAGAGGGCAGAAGGGAGGGCATCTTCAAGCAGACCTCCCCGCTGAGCTAGCAGCACCATAGGAGGGGGGGCCAATCTCACGACCCTGAGACCATTACTTGAGCCAATACCAAGAGTCCCATGCTTTAGGAATGAGCCACCCAGGCACCCGAAAAGCAAATATTCTTCAAACCAGTGGTTTTCATTGTGTTGGTAATCAGAATACAACATAGAACAAGTGGTTTTACGTTATCTGTCTCTTGCATTATATCATCCATCTTCTGAATTTTTTGTTTTCAGTCTTTTTTTTAAAGATTTTATTTATTTATTCACGATAGACATTGAGAGGCAGAGACACAGGCAGAGGGAGAAGCAGGTTCCATGCAGGGAGCCTGACGTGAGACTCGATCCCGGGACTCCAGGATTGCACCCTGGGCCAAGTCAGGTCGCTAAACTGCTGAGCCACCCAGGATCCCCTGTATTTCAGTCTTAATTCATTTTGCTTATTTGTATATCATTTCAGCTAATTACTTTTTACTGTAAGCTGTTTGGAGTATCAAAAAGCTGCAGTATCCAAATGTCCAACAAGAGAAGTTGCAATAATTAAATGCTTAAAAATGGTTTTAAAAAGTATCAAAATGTAATTTTTTGGGGGGGGCATACACTCGCATTATTTTATTTTGCTTTTCCAGTCTGAAGCTACTATCATGGGCATTTAGTTTACAAATCACACAAAACATAAAAGACCAAGACACCCAGAGTGAGATACATGGCAGAGATGAACTGGTTAGGGGGGCTGGCAGGGGCAGGGCTGGGAGCCAGGGGCCTGCGGTTTCCCGATGGGGCTCCCGGTGGAGGTGACGCCTAGCTTCATCCCACCCGAGACCCGAGGAAGTCTGGTCGGACAGGAGCACCGATCACACGGGAGGTTCTGGCTTAGGTGGCGAGGGAGCCAGCACCCACCAGATGGGGACAGAAGCATAGGCAGGCAGGAAGGAGGGGCCAGCGAGAGCCTCCTGGGGAGGTAGGGGGCAGGTTCTGGATTCAGGGGAACATCCTGCACCTCCCCCCAACTAGCAGACAAGGAGAGCACCAACTCCTGGAGAATGCTGCTTCAAATTCCCCCACCGGACCCCTTGAAAATCATTCACGGCTACCACGAGGCTTGCCTGGGTGCTTCCAGCAATAATGCTTCGTTTAAAAAAATACTGATTTGGTCATTTTCTGATTCCAGTCAGGCCTGGATGAAAGGAGAGAGAGCAGAGCCCCAGGCCAGAGCGGGCTGTGCGGAGGGTGAGCCTGCTTGGTGCACAGGAGCAAGCAGCAGGCGCTTGCTGGCTGCACCCCCTCCTTCCCGCGGCCTTCGCCAGACACAGGGAAGGTGCACCAGGAGGGGTCCGATGGTACAGTTCCTGGGAAGTGGGGGACAGAGGCTCTCACACGGGGACGTACTGGACGCTGACAGCCACGGGAGGCGTGCAATCCACTGCCTCCACCAAGAATGCCAGCTGCTATTTTGACATCGAGTGGCATGATCGGCGGATCACACTGCGTGTGTCCGTGCAAGTTTGTGACAGCCAAGAAGAACGGCAGCTGGCTGCCTTGGTGGAGAGAGCAGGGGATCGGAGCTTTTCCTCATGAAGCTCATCAACCGTCCCGTCATCGTGTTCCGTGGAGAGCATGGCTTCATTGGTTGCCGTCATGGCACCCTGGATGCCAACCGCTCCAGCTACGATGTCCTCCAGCTGGAGTTCAATGATGGTGCCTACAACATCAAAGACTCCACAGGCAAGTGACTCATCGGTCGCCAGCAGCAGCGACACCCCCGTGGACTTCTTCAAATTCTGTGACTACAACAAAGTGGCCATCAAGGTTAGTGGGCGCTACCTGAAGGGGGGCCATGCAGGGGTCCTGAAGGCCTGCGCTGAGACATCGAGCCAGCCAGCTCTGAGAGTACTGGCCGCTGCCCAGCGCCCCAGCCCCGCCCTGCCCACACCCTTCTACTAATATCTGTCTTCTCCAGGCGGGCTCTGGCGTGGTGGTGAGCCCCTTGCCTTTCAAACTGGAAACCCAGCAAAACTGGTGCCCCTACCCGTTGCCCCAGGCCTGGCCCTCAGAGGGATCTCAGATCCTTCTGTCCTCTCTTCTCTGCTGTGGGTGAGGCTGGCACCCCTTTCTTCTGACCTCAGACGACTCTGAGCCTTATTTTCCCAAAATGGCCAAGAAGAGTGGGGGGCTGGGAGCCTGGCGGGTGTGTAACTGGAATCTCCTGCCCCCTCCGAGAGCCTCAAATGTAATTTTAGAGGAAAAAATATATGTATGTCATGTATATCATTGTGCTATATATACATATATATCTCAGTGTGTATAGATATATACCTATCAATGTGCTCCCAAAAGAAAAAGATCAAACACGTTAACAGACCTTGCTTGTTTGCTTTATTGAAGTTCGATTTGCGGACATACAGTATAACACCCAGTGCTCATCCCATCAAGTGCCCTCCTCAGTGCCCATCACCCAGTTACCCCAGCCTCCTCCCCGTCTCCCCTTCCACAACACTTTGTTCATTTCCCAGGGTTAGGAGTCTCTCATGGTTTGTCCCCCTCTCTAAATTTTCCCACTCAGGTCCCCCCTTTCCCTTATAATCCCTCTCATTATTTCTGATATTCCCCATATGAGTGAAACCATATAATGGTTGTCCTCCTCCGATTGACTTACTTCACTCAGCATAATACCCTCCAGTGTCATCCACATCAAAGCAAATGGTGGGTATTTGTCCTTTCTGATGGCGGAGTAATATTCCATTCTCTATATATACATCTTCTTTATCCATTCATCTGTCGAAGGACACCATGGCTCCTTCCACAGTTTGGCTATTGTGGACATTCCTGCTATAAACATTGGGGTACAGGTGTCCCAGCATTTCACTGCATCTGTATTTTTGGGATAAATACCCAGTAGTGCAATTGTTGGGTTATAGGGTAGCTCTATTTTTAACTTTGTGAGGAACCTCCACACTGTTTTCCAGAGTGGCTGTACCAGCTTGCATTCCCACCAACAGTGTAAGAGGATTCCCCTTTTAGGGATGTCTGGGTGGGTCAGTGGTTGAGCGTCCTGCTTTTGGCTCAGGCATGATCCCAAGGTCCTGGGATGAGTCTCATATCAGGCTCCCTGCATTGAGCCTATTTCTCCCTCTGCTTAGCGTCTCTGCCTCTTTCTGTATCTCCCATGAACAAATAAATAAATTTAAAAAAAAGAGAGGATTCCCTTTTTCCCTCATCCGCCTCCAACATTTGTTGTTCTTCTTGCCTTGTTGATTTTCACCATTCTCACTGGTGTGAGGTGGTATCTCATTGTGGTTTTGATTTGTATTTCCTGATGCAAATGATGCGGAGCATTTTCTCATGTGCTTTTGGCCATGTGTATGTCTTCTTTGGTGAAATTTCTGTTCATGTCTTCTACCCATTTCATGATTGGATTTTTTGTTTCTTGGGTGTTGAGTTTACTAAGTTATTTATAGATCTTAGATACTAGTCCTTTATCTGATATGTCATTTGCAAATAGCAGAGCCTATTTCTAAGTAAAAGCAATTGTACATATTTAACCATGTTCTTCTGTTAGTCCATATGTTATAATTTTTCTAGAATTAACATGTGTTATTTTTGCAGTAAAAAAATAATAAATAATAAACAGACCTTGATAAATAAATAAACTTGATGCCGAGCAGTGGTACCACTTAGTGACTAAACAGCACAGGCTTTGGGGTGGACTAGGGTTCAATGTCTCTTTCTATGATTAATTGGCTGTGTAACTGCAAACAGCTTCATCTCTCAAACCACCAGTTTCTTCATTTGCAAGATGGAAGAAAAATAACAGTGCTTATCTCATAGACTGATTTTAAGGAATAAGGTGCTTGGCACATGATGAGCATTTGTGAATGGTAGTCGCTATTATTATTACTAATTATTATTATTATATTATATTATAGTAGTAGTATTATTATGTAAAGCTTGAAAGCCTGTGGTTAAAATATTCATTTTATTTCAAATTTATTTCAACACAACTGTCAAATAAAGTTGCTCTGACAATGCTGCTTTTGACTAAATTTTCATTTGGCCAAATTGATCTCAGCCAAAATATAATTCAATTCCACCGACTGCCTCCCAGAACTCTGAATTGCTTTGGATTTCTGTTGTCACGCACTGTTCACTTGTTAACATACTAATGCATCACTCTGGTTTGAACCTCTGATCCCAACCACTTGTCTGAACTATATCTAAGTGACCAGCCATCTGCTTTGTCTGCAACTGAAGAGTTTCCCAGATCACGGGGCTTTCAGAGTTAAAACTAAAAAGAGTTCTGAGCAAAACAGAATTTTTGGTTACCCTAATTATACCCATCATGTTCTCCAAAACCACATTCTTAACTCTACTTATGATTCTACCAATAATATTTACTGGGTGCATCCCCCAATCTCTAGTCCCAGCTCAGGACTCTCAATAGGCAGAACCAGCCATAACCCAAATATGGCTTCAACAGCTTATCAAATAGACTCCCATAATCTGAACTCAGTTTGTCCTCTCATCTTCAAATATCCTTCAAAAGAACCTACATCTTATTTTTCAGTCCAATTGGTATACTTCCTCTCAAAACACTGGACTCGTTCCTGCCTTAGTACAACTGCAAAGATGCCACCTGGCCTCTCTTACAACGCTTCATCATCATCATCATCTGAGGCACAGTTCATTTGTATCCTTCTCCATATCTAATCTACTAAATGCATGTAGGTTCAGGAGTTTTTCTATATAAAATGTCTTAATTTTATTGGTTACTTATAATCCATTTCAGTGTTTTGTTTGTCATTTAATTCATATGATCAGTGAGATTCTATATGTGTTTATATCATTTTCCCAAAGATAATTTCCTCAAGGCAACAAACAAGAATTACCATGTGTTGCCCACAGCAGTAGCTGTACTCATACAGTTGCTCAACATTTGACAAATAATGAATAGTAAAAAAAAGCATATTAAAATGCTTGTGTCTATAGAAGAAAACACTTATTAATAAAAGTTTCCTAAATAAATAAATAAATAAATAAATAATAAATAAATAAATAAATAAAAGTTTACTGATATTTCCTTTACTTGACTTGGTAGTAGGCTATTACAATAAGCCAGGTCACAGATAGTGATGACTTGGGAATATTATGACAGGGGAATAGTGGAGATGGGGAGAAGTAATCAGTATGATCTGAAGAGAAAGCAGATGCTATTTCCTGACAGAATGTACATGCAGTATGAGAGTAAAAGGTTTAAGGGTGAGTCCAGGGTACTACAGTTTTCCCTCAAGCATTCACAGATGTTACTCTATTTAATGATAATTCTTGGGATGCCTGGGTGGCTCAGCAGTGGTTGAGTGTCTGTCTTTAGCTTAGGGCATGATCCTGGAGTCCTGGGATCGACTCCTGCATTGGGCTCTCTGCATGGAGCCGGTTTCTCCCTCTGCCTATGTCTCTGCCTCTCTCTGTGTGTCTCTCATGAATAAGTAAGTAAAATCTTTAAAAAAGAGAGAAAGGAAAATTTCCTGTTGAAAAATAATAATAATTCTTCTTAAGGTTCAAAATAAAACACTAACTACAGATTTTTGCTTTGAATCTATATCTTCTCTGTATATTCAACATATTTTCATGTGGTCCTTCACTCATGTGCCAAAGAATATTAATCAACTCATTTTTAAAAAAAGATTTTATTTATTTATTTGAGATGGAAAGAACAAGAGAGAACAAGCATGAGCTGGGGGTGAGCAGAGGGAGAAGGAAGAAGCAGACTCCCTGTTGAGCAGAGAACTCATGTGTTGTTTGATCCCAGGACCTTGGGATCTTGACCTGAGTTGAAGGCAGAAGCTTAACCAAATGAGCCACCCGGATAACCCAAATTCAGCCATTTTTAAAATTAACTACTATTCTTCAACAAATCTACACAGAGTCATTTATAATTCCCAACCAAAAATAAATCATTTTAGTAACAAACTACTTGCAAAGCTCTTCCTTTGGACTGATAATCTATTCAATAAGTAAAGTACAGGAGAATGTTGATCTGTTTCTCTGAATGACACAAAAAAATCATGGTGGCTTACAGTTTATTAGATTCATCATTTTGGTAGTAACATCTCATACAGAATTCAGATTTACAGGCAAATTTACACATACAAGAGCTTCTCTGAATATCCTAATTGTTAGGGCTTTTTTTTTAACAAACTTAGGAAATGAAGATGAACAAGCCAGAAAAATGTAGTAAGTAACCTGGCTGGAATGATTCAACAGGAAAATTGGACAATAGTGCCTTATGGTAGAGCTGCTGCAGAGTATTCTCTTGAGGCGGGTGCTCTGCCAAAATCCTAATGCACCACGATGACCATTTCTGAATTCATAAAGTATGGAAGGGCCACCATATAGTGTATATCCAACTGTCATGAAGTTGAATGATTATGTGTATGCATATAGTCTTTAAAAAATATTATCATCAATGTCATTACCTCTTTCCATATTAGTAACCTACTCTTACCTCGCTAGAGTGTCTTAGCTGATTGGGAAGTTCCAACACAGGATCAGTACATAGTGATGGAATCAGCCCCTATGCCAGAATAAAAACTCAGGTCTAGAGAGGAATAAGGAGAGAGACTGGATGATGGGCTTTAGAAATAGACTAGGAACTGACACTACTCTGCTACTTTCTGCCTATGTAGATATCCTTCCTTATCCCATGGGCCCTCAATTTCCTCATCCGTAAAGCAGAAAAATATAAACTTATTTATGCCTTGGATCGTACTGCTATTTTCCAATAAGTGGCTAAGAACACATAAAAGAAACAACAATACTCACATCGATATAGCACTTGGCAATTTTCTAAAAATATCACGTACTTTATCAGATTTTCACCTTCTGAGAGATGGATGAAAATGTCAAGTGCATTCCAAGTACACTGGGTGGAGAGACTCTGCCTTGGAATCAGACAGACCTGACTTGGGATTCTGGTTATACAACTTATTAGCAATGTATCCTCAGGAAAGGTTATCTTAACTTCATTTATTACCTTATCTACAAATAGGATCAATAGCACCTACCTAAAAGAGTAATTCTGGATTAAAAAATCCAAAAAAATCTGGGTCCATCTCCCAGAAGAACACCTCCAAGCTGTGCACATTTTACCGATGGGGGAATTGAGACTAAGCGATGATAAACAATTGTAAAGCTCACACTTACCAAAATCCTAGAGCCAGTCTAGAACTAGAACCATGAGAAGAACTGGCATAGTGAACTCAGGAGTGAAATAGAATGAGTTCATCTATATAGCTTTCAATTTTCCTGGATAAAACATTTCTTAAAGGAGGCTAAAACAACCCAATGCATTTAACGGCTAAAGGGAATTTGTCCTCATATATTTCTTTTATTTCTTCTGCTTAATTTTCAATGACTCACAAAATAATTTCCTTTCTTTGGCCAGACACCTATTATTTACTATGCTACCTCAATCTTATGAGCAGGAAAAAAAACTTATATTCTGTTATGTACATCTGATATTAATATACTCATGAAATAGCCACTTATATGTCATATACAAAGTAAGAACACTTAATTAGGAGACAAGATTGTTCTTCTGGCTTTGGATTTCCCATGTGGGCCATTTCACCTTGGGTGAGTCTCATCATCTTTGAAACTCTTTCACTTAATCTGTAAAATAGTGTAGGTAGACTTTATAATCTCATCCCTTTCAGAAGTAGATTCAATCACAGGTGAAATAACATCTTTCCCAAGAGCTTTAATGAAGTTAAAGAGAAATGCATATACAGGATGATGTGATCATTGCTGCCCCTCTCAGACCTCACCCTATGAAAAGGACAGTTGGTATGGAATTAAGAAAAACACTTAAGTGGGGTATGACAGTGAAAAAGTGGAATACACAATCTTGGAAGATTGGGGGAGGGGACTTCTCTGAAATTACACAGGATCATGTAAGCCACCATTTGATAAGCTTTTACCAATGGAACTGCTTCTGTATTGTGGCAATAGCTAAGACCAAATAAACTCACAATGCCTTCCAGTCTAATTCTTTCTGATTCTATCACTATCACAAAACATTTACTCCTGGATATCTAGATGTATCTACTTTTCAAATTTCCTATCTCCTTCCAACATCCAGCATCACTCACAAATCTCCACTTTCTCTGACAACTTGCCCACTGTCCCTTTTCAAGTACCATACCCCACTAAGATTTCATGATCTCATGCATTTGAGGTTCAGTTCTGCTATTTCAAAAACAGCAAATGTAACTATCTCTTGTTTTGTAAGGAAATATAGTCCCCACTGTGCACAAGTAAATATAACTCTAGAAAAGGCATGGGTGATTTGGTATTTCAGCTGCACCTGTCTGTGACTTAACTTGGTTTCTCTTTACTTGTTGGCAGACTGCTGTCCACATGTGGGTGCTGTAAAAAAAAAAAAACATATGACTATGAAATTGGCAAAGGCATAATTTAGTGTATTGAAACGGTAGAAGATAGTGTCAGATTATCCAGCCAAATTGACTAATGACTAATCAATAGAGTAGGAAATAATCTTCAAATTCCTAAAGTTACAAACTGAAACTATAGCAGTATGGATGAGGAAAGTTTGAACTCCTACTCAATTATCAATAGAAGTAGGAGACAAGTTATACAGTGGAGAAAATAAAATATAATGAAGTAGGAAGTAAGAATTCCATATGTAATATCCTTTCACTTAATTCTTCCTTACAAAAATCCTAATTCAACCTCAACCTGTATATTAACATCAGTTCTACAGAGTTCAAAATATAAAGCTGAAAAATATCAGGAAAAAATTATTTCCCACAGTAAAATTCACAAAATATATCATTAATACTCCCCTAACAATACAAAAAATCTTTAAAATGAACACTGGGTGTTATTCTGTATGTTGGCAAATTGAACACCAATAAAAAATAAGTTTATTAGTAAAAATAAGAAAGACCTAACTGTAACAGAGCATTGCATTCCTATTTATTTACTCCCAACCCAGGAGGGGGGACTGTACCAAGTTGTGATTCTAGCCCAGAGTGGTGTGTGTGTGTGTAGGAGGTGTGTACTATATCAGGCTCGACCAAGTGACTTGTATTGGCACATGAAAATGTGCCTGGAAGCAAAGTGAATCATGTCCAAGAGAATGCTTCAAGAGTCGTCATGTTTGGGTGACTGTTCTTTCCCTTCTGCCAGAAAAAATGCATGTCTCTTGTAAGTGTTGTTCCTTTACACATCAAGTGGAACCAAATGCTGGAAAGAGGCACAGCCTCCTGTACCCCACACTTGCATGGACAAGAGCTAAATCTTTGTTGCTATAAACCACTAAGACTTTAAGGTTATTTGTTTGAGCAGTCTTCTTGGCAAAAGTTGGCTGATACAATGACTTAAGCAAAATAATACTTTTTAAATTATTCCCTTGGTAAAAATAAAGCATCTTTTAATCAAGGATATTTATGTGAAGCAGAAAAATGACAGGTGTATTCAAAAGAGTGAACTGTGCAATATAAGTTAATTTCATATTTATGGCACATTCATCAGGGTCGTATTAAAAAGTGAAGTTTCAAACAAATGTAAATGGTTTCTTTTCTTTCCTTTTAAAAAAGATTTATTTATTTATTTGTGAGAGAGAAAAATGGAGGGGAAGAGGGAGAGCAAGAAGGAGAGAGAAGCAGATTCCCTGCTGAGTGTGGAATCCTACTCAGGGCTGGATCTCACAATCCATGAGATTATGACCTGAGGTGAAATCAGGAGTCAAATGCTTAACCAACTGAGCCATCCAGGTGCCACTAAAATGGTCTCTGATGGTTTTAATAATAGCTAATAATCAGACACACACAGCAAGGAAACAATTTAATAGGATTCCTAGGAATGAGATACTATATTAGGCAAAAAACTAAGTCCATAAATAAAAAACAACAATCACAAATCACTAACATATATGCTATCTTTCTCTGAGGGGCTCAGGCAAAGACAGTAATCTTTAAAGTATCTACAAAAAAAAAATCTGACATGGAAAAAAGTCAACAGAAAAGACAAGAGAATAAAAGAAAACTCTGTTACACAGAAAACATGTGATTTGATCCTAGGAAACAGGTACTCTTCACAGGAAAAAAAAAAGTATACCTCAACTATTTTACTTAGGTAAATTATCAATCTCGACAGGCCAAGAAACTTTAGAATAAGATTATGTCACAGAGAACACAGTGGCTATTTTATAGACAAGCGATTAGAGAGCATATTGTGTTCCCAGAGCATTTTTGCTCTATTTACATCAGAAGTTTTTTTTTAATTTTTTTATTTTTATAATAAATGTATTTTTTATTGGTGTTCAATTTACCAACATACAGAATAACAGCCAGTGCTCATCCCGTCAAGTGCCCCCCTGAGTGCCCATCACACATTCACCATCAACCCCCGCCCCCCTCCCCTTCCACCACCCCTAGTTCGTTTCCCAGAGTTAGGAGTCTTTATGTTCTGTCTCACTTTCTGATATTCCCACACGCCTCCACCCCAAGATTGCTAGAACTCATACAGCAATTTGGCAGCGTGACAGGATACAAAATCAATGCCCAGAAATCAATGACATTTCTATACACTAACAATGAGACTGAAGAAAGAGAAATTAAGGAGTCAATTCCATTTACCAATTGCACCCAAAGCATAAGATACCTAGGAAGAAACCTAACCAAAGAGGTAAAGGATCTATACCCTAAAAACTATAGAACACTTCTGAAAGAAATGGAGGAAGACACAAAGACATGGAAAAAAAAACCTCCCAAGACACAAGAGTCCAGGGCCAGATGGCTTCCCAGGGGAATTCTATCAAATGTTTAAAGAGAAGAAATCATACCTATTCTACTAAAGCTGTTTTGGAAAGATAGAAGAAAGAGATGGAGTACTTCCAAGTTCGTTCTATGAGGCCAGCATCACCTTAATTCCAAAACCAGAAAAGACCCCACCAAAAAGGAGAATTACAGACCAATATCCCTGATGAACATGGATGCAAAAATTCTCAACAAGATGCTAGCCAATAGGATCCAACAGCACATTAAGAAAATTATTCACCACGACCAAGTAGGATTTATCCCCGGGACGCAAGGCTGGTTCAACACTCGTAAAACAAACAATGTGATTCATCATATCAGCAAGAGAAAAACAAGAACCATAGGATCCTCTCATTAGATGCAGAGAAAGCATTGACAAAATACAGCATCCATTCCTGATCAAAATTCTTCAGAGTGTAGGGATAGAGGGAACTTTCCTCGACATCTTAAAAAGCCATTTACGAAAAGCCCACAGCAAATATCATTCTCCATGGGAGGCACTGGGAGCCTTTCCCCTAAGATCCGGAACCAGACAGGGATGTCCACTCTCACCACTGCTATTCAACATAGTATTGGAAGTCCTAGCCTCAGCAATCAGACAAAAAAAAGGCATTAAGGCATTCAAATTGACAAAGAAGAAGTCAAACTCTCCCTCTTGCTGATGACATCATACTCTACATAGAAAACCCAAAAGCCTCCACCCAAGATTGTTAGATCTCATACAGCAATTGGGTAGCGTGGCAGGATACAAAATCAATGCCCAGAAATCAATGGCATTTCTATACACTAACAATGAGACTGAAGAAAGAGAAATTAAGGAGTCAATTCCATTTACAATTGCACCCAAAAGCATCAGATACCTAGGAATAAACCTAACCAAAGAGGTAAAGGATCTATACCCTAAAAACTATAGAACACTTCTGAAAGAAATTGAGGAAGACACAAAGAGATGGAAAAATATTCCATGCTCATGGATTGGCAGAATTAAGATTGTGAAAATGTCAATGTTACCCAGGGCAATTTACACGTTTAATGCAATCCCTATCAAAATACCATGGACTTTCTTCAGGAGAGTTAAAACAAATTATTTTATGATTTGTGTGGAATCAGAAAGACCCTGAATAGCCAGGGGAATTAAAAAAAAAAAACATATCTGGGGGCATCACAATGCCAGATTTCAGGTTTGTACTACAAAGCTGTGGTCATCAAGACAGTGTTGGTACCGGCACAAAAGCAGACACATAAAAAAAACCTGGATACATAGTTCAATGGAACAGAATAGAGAACCAGAAGTGGACCCTGAACTTTATGGCCAACTAATATTCGATAAATTAGGAAAGACTATCCATTGGAAGAAAGACAGTCTCTTCAATAAATGGTGCTGGAAAATGGGACATCCACATGCAGAAGAATGAAACTAGACACTCTCTTTCACAATACACAAAGATTTGAGACTTGCCAGACTCCACAATGTGTGAGCCCATTTCCTGTTTTGAAATAAAGATGTTTATTGATTGATTGATTGAGAGGTATGCAGGAGAAGGGGCAGAGGTAGAAGATAACAAGTTTCTAGATAAAAGTTGTGGTTGTTTTTGCCCTCCAATTTATAATGTTCTCTTAAGGATAATACTTTCTTTCTTAAATTATAGCCATTTACAGATTTTCTTAAAATCCATTCATGTGCTTTGGAAAGAAATCTAAAATTTGCTGTCTGCAAAGAACTATTAATGCTATAAAATTTGTGTTCATTCTGGGTGGCCTGAGGCACCATTTTTTTTAAGGAAAATGTTAGAAGGGAACTAACATTTAGGAGATTGGCTCAGAGATGTTTGAAAGTTAAGAGGAGTGATGACTATGGATGTAGTCTGCATGTTTGCACACAAACCAATCAAGAATAAGCTGACCCAATTATCTAGACATAACTGTGCCAGTCTCTTTGGGTGCAGAAGCCTGTGTTCTCCTAAGAGAGACAAAGCTAAAACATACTACACATTTATACCAATATTTTTGGGTTCACAAAACTTTTTGCTCAGACCCAAAAATAAAATAATAAAGCAAAAAGTATAAAAAAAGCGTTGAGCTGCTTGTTCAAGGCTGTGGAGTGACCAGAGCAAGGCTCCACTGATTTGCTTAAATTTCCCACTGCTCTAGCCCTGCTCTGGTACGTGCCATGGAGAACCACCTGAGAACCATTCAGAAGTCACATTTTCTATTTCCTCATATTCTAGAACCCGTGGATTACATATGTGTTATCCATAAAAAGCATTTGATGGGTAAACAGAGAATTGCTGAAAAAGATATAGATATATACACAGACAAAAGAGTAAAATTGAAATTTCAATTTCAGAAAATGTAAAATTAAAAAATGAAACGTGCCTTAAAGACTACATGTCACAAAAATCACAGGAAAATGATTATAAGGCTACAGAAATTCACAAGAGAAAATGCCAACATGGCTGATCAAATCAAGACAGACTTTGTTGGGAAGCTGACTCTATAGGTCGGACATGGATGGGAAGAGGACAAGAAGGGAACTGTCTAGGGGTAGCAAGAGCATGAGCACAAGTGCTAGAGCAGAAATGACAAACTGAGAAATTAGGAAACTTGAGAATTTTCCACATCTTTGAGTCCTGACTTCTCTGTGCTTAATACCTTCTTCAACTCATTTCTATCTTCTTGCATTTTAGTATAAGGAGTCAGGAGGAAACAAGCTCCTTTAAAACTTTCCTGAGCAATCTACTCAGATAAATATCCGATTTTATTGTTCCAAGTTCAAACTTCCACAAAATACTGGAACACTCATTAAGACAAGTTTTTGCCATTTCATGACAAGGTTCTCCTTTTTTATGGTTTCCAATAACACGTTCCTTATTTCCATCTGAGATCTCACAGAAAAATCTTCAACATCCATATTTCGAACAATCTGTTTCTGATTAGTTATGTATTCTCTAAGAAGATAGAGTCTATCTCTGAAGCTCTTGCTTTTATTTCTGAACTCTTACCAGAATCGCCTTCAACATCTATTATTTCTACCAATAGTTCCTTCACAGCAATGTGGGCTTTTCCCAGTGTGGCCCTCCAAACTTCTACATCCTTCCCCCTTACCCGGTTCTAAAGCTGCTTTGGCATTTTTAGGTATTTGTCACAGTAAGACCTACTTCTTGGTACCAAAATCAGAGGGGAAAATGAATGAAATGACCTTTTTAAAGATTTTTATTTAATGAAGAGAGAGCACATGAGCGAGAGAGAGCAGGGAAGGAGAGAAGGAGAGAAGGTATCTCAAGCAGACTCCCCGCCCAGTGAGGAGCCCCATGTGGGGGCTCCATCTCATGACCTGAGCTGAAATCAAGAATTGTATACTCAACCGACTGAGCTACTCATGTGCCCCTGAAATGATCTTTATTGAAAAAATATAAAATTGTATGAATAGGAAAAAGATCTGATTAGTAATCCCAGAAAATATAGGTGTGGAAAAAAGAAAAAATATGAAAGTAAAGAATAGACTCTAGAATGACCAAGGTTAAGGAATTAAACTGGAAAAAAGAACTGAGAATTTTACCCAGGATGCAGTACAAAGAGGAAAAGTGAAAAGGTTGTTCGTATCGAGTGTTCTTTGAGAATCATTGTTTCATAAAATTTTAATGGATTCTAGTAAGAGATAATAGAGGAATATTGGAAAAAGTGGTCAAAGACATAATAGCTAAGAAATTCTAATATAAATAAAAATTGACACAGAGGATACAAAAATATGATTTATGAATCTAACAAAACTTAGGAAAGAAGAAAAAAGGAACCAGGAGAAATCTTTGATGAAATAAAAATACAAAATATGGTTTGTCAGTATAACTCGAAATACACTATAATGACAATAAATGTAATAGATTAAATCGCTTTAATAAATATCAGAAATTATCAGTGTGGATATAAAAAATCAGTTATATGCTGCTTACAGGGGACACATCTACACACACAACCTAAAACAGAAAATATAAAAAGAAAAAAAGAAATAGACTAAGCATATATGAACCAAAAAAAAAAACTAGTGCAACAATATCTGTCAAAGGCGAGTATGAAGTTGAAGCATTAATGCGAATAAAGCAAATAAGTTATAATTTATAATTCATGAAAAGGCTATAGAAATTATAAATTTGTATGTGCCTAATAATATAGACATAAACCATAAAACACCAAAAGCCAGCAACTACGAAAACTCAGAATTACAAAATAAAAGTGAAAAGCTCACAGAGGGATCCCTGGGGGGCACAGTGGTTTGGCGCCTGCCTTTGGCCCAGGGTGCGATCCTGGAGACCCGGGATCGAGTCCCACATTGGGCTCCCGGTGCATGGAGCCTGCTTCTCCCTCTGCCTATGTCTCTGCCTCTCTCTCTCTCTCTCTCTCTCTGTGATTATTACAAATAAATAAAAATTTTAAAAAAAGCTCACAGAAGCATAATGGCAAAATTTAACACCTCTCTCAGAAACTGCACATTTGGAGAATATATAGAGAATTTGAGTAACACGTATGACATAATTGTGAGTTTCCATATCCCTGCACTCAAAAGAGAATACAACAGAGAATACACATTCTTCTAAAGCGTGCATGCAACATTTTAAATATTTATAAAATTAACTGTACACTCTCAGTCACAAAGAGTCATAGTTATTCAAACCATATTATCTGATTACAGTGCAGTTTAATTAGAAATTAACTATTACAGCTAGTAATTAAAATCCTACAGGTTAGAAAATCTGAAAAAAAAAAAAACCAAAAGCTTAAATAATGACTAGGTTAAAAAAGACTTCACAAGGAAAATCATAAACTGTAATGGTTTTATCAACAAACTAAAATATTAAAAATAAATTTGAGAGGTATAGCTAAAGCAATACTTAGAAGTTATGAATAGTCTTAAATATATTTACTACAATTAGCTAGCATTTAATCCAAGAAGCTAGATGAAGAAATCAAAGGAGTAAGAAAGTTGAAGCAACAGAATTATAAAAACAAAACACAAATTAATAAGCCTGGGAAAAACATTTATGGAGATGATTTAAAAAATCAATTTCTTTGAAAGCTAATAAACTAGGTAAGCCTCTAGAAAGTTTGACTAGATGTGTACACACATAAATGTATCATCATATAATGGAGTACTACTGTTCAGCCACTTGGACTGAGTGAACCAGATCATCAATACAGAGGAATCACAGATAAAATTGCTGAATGCTAAGAATTTCTGTACTTTAGGGACCTCTGGGTGACTCAGCGATTGAGCATCTGCCTGCCTTTGGCTCAGGGTGTGATCCTGGTCTGGGGATCGAGTCCCGCATCTGGCTCCCTGTGAGGAGCCTGTTCCTCCCTCTGTGTCTCTGCCTCTGTCTATCGGTATCTTATGAATAAATACAAAATCTTAAAATTTCTGTCGTTTGTTTACTTACTCATTTAACAGTGTTCTGTATGTTTACATATACAATTCAATGTGTGCGTTTGTGTATGCATGGGTATGTGGTAGATATTTATATGATCAAGTTGCCTACAACATGTTCTTCAGAAGTATGAAGCACATGGTGAAGTGTAAGCATTTTTAAATCTTCCAAGAATTTAAATTGATGTATGTGTGCTTGGAGTTTCTTTCTTTCCCCTTTCTCCTAATCCTAGTCTTTCCTTGCACAGAGATAATTATTATCCTGAGGATGGTGTTGCTTTGTTTTGTTTATTTATTTCCCAACTAGTTTTATACTTTTACATTTTGGAAAACCTCCCATTCTTATAAAGCAGTTTCTCTTATCCACTTTAAGAAATTACAATTTTCCTTTGGCAGTTTGGTTTTTCTACTTGTTTCTTTTATTTGACAAAGGAATGACTTCATTCTTTAAAAGAGTAAGCCAACTAAATTAATACTGACATTGAGGCCCAAGACTATGAAGAAACCAATTTGCTCGTAGCACCAGTTATGCTATGGGGAAGTAAAACAAAACAAAACTGGAAAATAGTCACCATCCACTATAAATCTTCAGAGTATTTATTGGCCCATTCGACTAGCATAGAAAGAATTACAGAAAATATAAAAGGCATTGTTCAGTGCTCTCTGAAAAAAAGCTGGTTTCTTGTACTGGTATATATTCCATTCACCAAATTCTTACATGTTCCTCGTATGAATAAAAACTGAGTGTTATTAGAGAGAGAGAGGGAGAGAGAGAGAGAGAGAGAGATTCATCATGGTAATTGATCCACCAATTTTGAGAAATAGTTTTCTTATACTGGTAGCCTGTGAGTAACTTTCTTTCTGGAATAAAGTAAGATAGTCATTCTAAGTACCTTTATTTTACTTTTAGACATGTTTAACCTTAACTGTATCACTAAGTGCATATTAACTAATGATTACACACATCTTACTCCCAGGTATGGTAAAGGCCAATGGGAACACCTAATTGCCTGTCACTCATTCTAGATTATGCAGTTAGATCCTTTTACAGTTTATCAGAGTTCTCAGGATCTTTTCTTCAAAATTAAGAAATGAATTGCTGTTCTCAGAGATATTATGCTGGAGTATCCTGAGGGCAAAACTAACATTTATTAACTATTTCCCTATGTCAGAAATCTCTTCTATGAGTCACAATTGACAATTAGTTGTTTCAGCTTTTCTATACCTCCTTGTATTTCTATCTCCTCTTCTTGTCAATTCTTTCTTTCCTTTTTTTCCAATATCTTCCTTGGTTTAAAAACTCACAGATGCCTTACCCAGCTATGTGTTTGCCCCTTTTATTCTGGATTGTTGATATTTAAATTTCATACAAACATGCAATTATTCCCAAATATATCACACCAATATCACGTTGTTTGTATAATGAATAAAAATAGTCTATCCAAGAACATGTGACTCAGCCTGTGAAGTCATATCTAAAACAATTACTCAAACCTATGTCTTATTGTCGCCCCCTAAAATTTCATGTGCTGTGTTCAACCTCATGTTTTAAAACTTGCAGTTTCTACCAGTCTCTAAAAATCTCTATACTCTTAGAAAATTGAACATATTAATTCGTACATTTTTTTGAGTAGACATTTAGCCAGGCTTTAAAAGTACTATAAAACTAACACAAGATACAGTTGTTTACCTCAGGAATTTGGATTTTCTGTATAACGTATGAACACATCAGCATAATTCCTGATGGTCAAAGCAGCATGTGAGCCACTGTCTAGTAGGGTTAGGTGCTCATATTTTATAAAGAAAAAATTAAATTGAGATCAGAAAGGCTTTGTGAAATTACTGGGATTGGAGAACCCAAATGGCTAGCCTACATAGTGTGTGGCAATGCAGAGTCCAAGAAGAGGTGAGAATATATAGTAGAAAAGTGAGTGTGCTGTGTTCAGGAACCAAGGATATGTCTGACCCAGCTAAACTAAAGGATCTGCACTGGGAAAGAGTGAAGACAATACTAATTACTAGAGCAGGCTGCATTGGGGAGGATTTTAAAGATGAGATTTTTTTTTGGACAAAAAAAGGAAAACACCAAAGATTTATTGAAATCCATTGATGGCTTCTAAGCAGGGAGTGGAATGTTAAACTATGACTAAGAAATAAATTAGAGAAATGTTTATTAATATTCCAAGGAACATTAATTAATGGGTCACTTCGAAAGGGTCAATAATGTCAACTAAATGTGGAATAAACTGGCACATTTGACTTCCAAGAGGAAAGCATGAACTTCCCAAACCTATTTGACAAGGGAACCCTTTCTGGGAAAGGGAAAACAATGCATGGATCATATATTCATATGCACTGATGATACCACTCTCAGTCTATACACAGGCATGTGTAAGAAATGTACAGTTCTGTAGTACTAAATAGCTCACTTGATGTCTAGTTTGATTCTCTGGTCCTGGGAAATTGGTCTGTACTCCTGTTGCTGAGGCATGTCTTTCAGACCCAGTGGCTTTCTATTTCTTCCATATTTGGGACTGATGGAGATACTTTTACTAACTGATCTGTCCATGTTGAGGTATAAGAAACTCTGCGTGGATGTAGAGGGCCCCATCTCTCTTAGACATGTCAGCTCACTATTCTGTGAGGAATTTCTGCTTCCTTTTGGTTTCCATCCAGGAATGGTGCAGATATCCCATGTACCTGCCTAGTGGTTTTGGGCTTTCCCATGATTGCCACGTAAATCTTCTACTCTATGTCACAAATCATTTTTTTTTCTTAGAAAGCTAAATCTGTAAAACTCATAAGCAACAAAGAACTCCATTTCCTCATATTCTCCTCTGCTTCTATGCCTGAGGAGGTGATTTAGTTGCCCTTGTAAGCAGATTAAGACGGAAGAAGGATGAGGGAAGGAACACCTGAGGTAAAAAATGAGTTAGTATTTCAAAGATTCTACCTACCATGCTTGGAATACCCCTTAGGAAATGCTGGTGTGGAGAACTGAGGATGAAAAGCCAGTGAAGGAAAGGATATGTGTGGTAACTGGTGCTGCTGTGAGTTTATGATGTGTCTCAAGAAATATTGCCCTCCTCGTCTTATAAACCACCACCTTTGGCGTGGTC
>NW_023331018.1:0-53298 GCF_011100685.1 Canis lupus familiaris
CCTTCTCAGAATTCCTTGGATGATCTCAGCCATCCATGCCTTGGTCCTATATCTTTCATATTACCATTACCAAGAGTTGCCATCCCCACTCCAAATTCTGAAACCACAGAATCCTGAGCAAAATAAATGGTTACAGTTTTCAGGCACTAATTTCCGAGACAGTTTATTATACAGCAGGGGATAACCGAAATGCTGAGAGAATTATACTCCCATTCATTCCATCAAAATAGATACTGGTGGGGTTTTTCACACTACTAATTAAAGCTGCCATCTCTCTCAAAACAAAACGAGACAAACAAAACAAGCTCCCCAACGCATGCTCTCTCTCCTGCTATGGAAGGAGAGAGGGAATAAACTGCCAGAAAGCTTCTAAAGAAAACATTTCCTGTATACACCAAAAAATAATAATAGATAATGTATAGATAAGGGTTCTTAGTTGTGGGCATTATGAAAGTCCTCATCTGAGGGTTTTGAGGGGCTCGGTTGCTTAAGCATGTGCCTTCAACTCAGATTATGATCTGTAGGACTTTGGATGGAGCCTGGTGTGCACGGAGTCCGCTTCTCCTCTCCTTCTGCTCTCCTCTCTTTCCATCCCTGCCCTTCCCCCATTTCATGCTTTCTCTCTCTCAAACAAAAAATAAAATAAAATCTTAAAAATGTAGTGTCCTCTTCTGATTGTGTTTACTAATATAATCCAACTGCTAGTACACTATCTGCCACAAATTAGATTCATAATAAGAATTTGCTGAAAGAATATGAGTGTAGGAAACCTATTGGCTCAAGTCCAGTTTTTTCTGCATTTTAAAATGATTTTATTAATTTATTTTACATAGTGGCCAGAAGCAGGGGACTGGCAGAGAGAGAGGGAAGAGGCTCCCCACCCCTAGGATCCCAGCCAAAGCCTAAGAAAGATACTAAATCAAGTGAGCGACCCAGGTACCCCTGTACTTTTTATTAAATATTAACAGATGGGTTCATATCAGAAGATCTGTTTTTCATGATGCTAGAAAGAAATAGAGTTTGTAGCAATCAATTGCATGCAACTCAAGGTCATGTCCCATAGACCTTCAAAGCCCTTTACCCTAACAATGAACGTCATATATTGAGGGAAACCTTACAAGATTGTTCATTTAAAAAAAATCTGGACCTTTAGTGAAGTGACTGCAACCAAAACTTATCTTGTTCTATTAGATAGCAGACTCAGGGCTTCAGGGGACCTCTGAGGGTACGTGGTCAGAAACCTCGCATCTATGATTGAGTTGGATCTATGAGAGGTAAGAGAGAAGGTCTGGGAGTTCTCCGTCTTGCTTTGTGCCTTTTCCATCTCCCTCGTCTCACTGGGTTTTGAGCCTGTTTCCTGGCAATACTTACAGGTTAAAATTTAAATTTTGCCGGGCTACGTTATTATGACTTTCATAAAGGTCAGCCTCATTACAAAGAATTCATAGCACACATTCTACCCACATCTTGAAAAATATCATTGAGTGAACAGCAGTGATCTGAGTATAAGTGATCTGAGCTTGGAGCTTAGCTTTGCCAGATTTTAGTTGCAAAAAATTGGGGATGCTAATCTCTACCTTACAGTGTTTTGTGGTGATGAGTGAGATGCTATGTATAATGTGCTTAAGACAGTAGTGAGCACAGAGGAGGTTAGAAAAAGCTCCTAGTAACCTTTTTGTTTTATGTTGGTGAACTCATGGTCTAGATTTAAAGCTCCCTCCCTGGAGGCTCTCTGTGACTGATTCTGTGGAGTCTTCCCCTGGGCCTCAAGCCAGGACCTTCTTTTAGTGTTTTCTCGTTTTCTCTTCCTTTCTGCAATGTCATCCTCCCCCATAGCCTCAAGGATCATCCACCCAGAATGGACACAAACTGTACACCTCTGGCCTCAGACACCAATAAACTGCAGACCCCCGGTCCATCTGCCTATTTGATAATGCTTCTTGGATGACCCAGAGTTATCTTGTACTTAACAAGCCCAAAATGGATTCACGAGACTTCCGTCAGACTTTTTACTTGGATGGAAACCAGAATGAATGATGAGTGAATCGATTAATCAGGGACCACCATGTTTTATACATCCCAGTATATTTTCGAAATTCTGCCCTGTTTTTTGGTCCCAGGCTAATGGGGTGGTGGTGACGTGGAGAAGTGTTAGTGTTAGGCTATCTCAGGAGAGGTGGTGGATTGAAGTACGTGAGGATGGCGGTGCTGTAGAAGAGGGAGACAACAAGGAGGTGGGAGGAATAGGTGGAAAAGGCCTTAGGTTTCCCCTCAGCTGAGGGCATCCTGAAGATAGTAGAGAGGATGTGGACATAGGACCCTAGGATCAGCAGGAAAGGGAAGAGGATAAATAAGACAGTGGCTGTCAGAGCCTCCAGTTCAAACAGAGAGGTATCAGCACAGACCAGTGCAATGACAGGGGGGCTGTCACAGAAAAAGGTGGTTCACTCTGTTGGGGTCACAAAAGGGAAGTGGAAAATCCAGTGGTTTTGCACAGGGCCACAGGAACTCTGAGAACCAAGATGTACCTGCTAGCTGGGCACAGGCTCTGCAGTTCATAATGACTGGGTAAACGCAAAGGGTCACAGTTGGCCACACAGCGGTCATATGTCATTGTGGCCAGGAGGCAGCACTCAGCAGCCCCAAAGAAGAAGAATACACTGATGGCATAGCCATGGAAGGAGTTGGTTGTATCTTGGATGATCAGAGTCGCTGCATCTAGGGCACAATAATCAAGTTAAAACCTACCTCCAGGTGGTAAAAATTCCTGGGGAAGAAGCAGGTAAGACTTTGTAGAGCAGAGCAGGATGATAAGAACATTGCCCACTACGGTGCCAGTAAATAGTCCAAAAAAGGAAAGAGTAGAGCTGGAGCTCAGAGGACAAGGCTGAAAAGTTCACAGAAACAAATTCACTGTCAACTGTCCAGTTTTCCCATGTCATTTTTCTGCTCAGGAATTCCCCAGGCATCATGATCCAAGAAGCAAGGTGAGGATTTGGGGCAGTTAACATGGGTGGGATGGGGGAAGCTAAGAATATATGACAGGCCTCTCCCTGCACCTCAACCTCCCTCCACCCTCACTGTGGCCTGCTGCCGCCCACTCCCAGCCCCCTGGTTGGACAGCCTTCTACGGTGGGTGGGGCCTAGGGAAAGGCTGGCCTGGAGATGGGGCGGGGCCTGGGGATAGGAGTGGGCGGGGCTTTATGTGGGGCGGGGCCTGAGACGAGGAGGCGGGGCCTGTTGCTTGGGGGCGGGACCTGGAGCTGGGGAGGGCGGGTCTTCTCAGGTGGCCTGGGGCCGCGGGGGCCGCTGGGGGCTCCTTCCAGGGCTGGTGCGCGTGCGCGCGCCCGGGGGCGGGGTCGGGGGGGCGCCTGGGCTTCTGGGACTCGCAGGACCCGGGCGGCGCGGAAGGGCGGGCTGTGCCCTGCTGCTTGGCTCGGGCGTCAGTGCCCACGCCGGCTGCCCCCGCCCGGAGCCGCACGGCCTCCGCGGCTGCCGTCGCCCCTGGCGCCCGGGCGGACGGAACGGAGCCCCTGCCGGGAGCCGCGCCCAGGGACCACCGGCTCGGTGGCGGTGAGGACGCGCTGTGCGGCGCGGGGAGCCCCGCTGCGGCGCGTCCGCGGGTTGGGCGCGCGCCCCGCAGTGTGTGCGGGACCCCGGGGGCGCGGGCGGCGGGGAGGCGCGGGCTGCAGGAGGAGGGGTGCGCGCCGGAGCCCGGGGAGCCGCGTGCGCGCCGCCTCTCCGCCCTGCTGCGGGGCGGCCTGCGGGCCTCGGGCGGCTGGAGGGGGTGCTTGGGGGCCGGGTGACGGGGCTGGCTGCGTCGACTGCAGACGCGGTGGGAAGTCTGCATCCCACTGGCCTTCTTCCCAGTCATCCCTGACCTCCCGCCAGTGCGGACGCTTCGAGGCGTCTTTCTCGGTTTCAGACGCTCCGTGTGCACCGGGCCCTCTGCGCCCCTCTCCCTGCGCCAGGCGCGAAGGGGTTTTACCTAGGCCACTGCCTATCCTCTTTAGTTGACATGTAAACTTGCTCTACGAAACAACCCTCTTCACCCACAGAAAGTACCTTGCGCATGATTGGCACTGTTGAGTCCTCGGTGCTAGAAAATCCCTTGAACATCCCTGTGGCCCCTGGTTCAGTGCCCTGGATTCCCGCCGCCTGCGCCTGTCGCGCCCTCCGTGTCCGTGGGCCTGGCTCGCACTCGAAGCTCCCTCGCTCCTGCCACCGCCGTCCTGAGAGGCGGCCGTTCACTGCAGAGGTTAAACTCCGACCCTTCTTGGCTTTGCTCGCCCCAGTGTTCATCGCTTACACAGCGCGAGGCTGCTCGCAGTCTCAGCCGTACGCTGACCTTCTGTCGTCCAGCGGCTCCTTTTCTGGACTCTTCACTGCAAGCAGGTCCTCCTGAACGTCTCCGACCTTCAGGTTCCTTAATTATTGATACCGACTGAGTTATTAATTTATTTTTCAGCCTATCCATTCCCACTATATTCTGTTGCTTTTTCTCACTCTGAATTGGCTATTTAGCTCATCTCATTATTGCTTAATTACATATAAACGTCTTTGACATTGCCTAACAGTGGAACATGAGCTGTGCTGTATAGATGTTTCTGTGCAATGTTTTTATGGTGTTGGATTTGAGTTGTAGAGCAAAGTTTAAATTTCAAATTAGTTGAGAGTGTATCTTCTCTTTGTGTTAAATTGTAGTTTTCATTCTGATAAGTGTGGTCTCTACACAGGTAGGTGCTTTTTATTTGAGGAGGTTTTTGTGTAACCTAATATAGTAGCTTTTGGAAACCTTTTCATAAGTGCATGAGTAGACATTATGTTTTGTCTGGTTTTCTATATCACACTAAGCACATTTTCCTCTATTATTACTTAAGTTATTTTCTCTGTTAAGGATTGGGACTTCACCTGAGCCAGAATACCGGAAGACAGACCAATCTAAGTCAGGATGAGTGTGACTTGTGACCTGTCAGATGTAGGAGCTCTCACCAACTCTGGCACAATAGTAGAAGAATACACCCCTGGACTTTCCTGATTTGTTTTTAAAAACCATATTATTCTCTAATGCAAATGTGGAGGAGAAAATGTTCCCCTAGGTGACCATGAACCTGCCCCCAGAGTCAGGAAGCTCCTCAAAGGGAATCGTGTGTGCTGCCAACCTTTCTCATTATTCTGCCTTTTCAAGAGATTGAATGTCAACTTTAAGTTCATTTCTCTAATAATGACATTTATGACGAATGAAACAAGATGATCAGTTCATGGAGCCATGCATTGTCTCATCTGACATTCCTTTTAGGAAGAAGATTCTGAGGGAGTCCATTGGAATCGAGAGAAAATACTAAATTTCAGTTCTGATTCCAAAATCTTTTGTGCTCAAAATCACGTACTCCCTATCCTCCATACCGACTTACTGTCTTCCAAGCCCAGCTCAGCAAGGCATATACATCCCCACATAGAGAATCAATATGGACTCCATGGAAGTTCTACTTATGCCCTCTCTATGTGGGGACCATGATTTTTTTCACAAGGAGTTTGACATTGTAGTTTTTTGTTAAGTAGTCCACTGTGGAAAACACCTTGGCTAGATCTATTAGATTTACCCCTAAGGATCTGATTGTTTGGACCAAATTAGTTGAATTTATAGACCAAATTCTAGTTCACTCCCAATATGCCAAGTTATTACCTTTGTCACATTGTGCCTTCTCTTTTGATACCTTTATTTTTTTAATCTTTTTTTAAAAAAAAGATTTTATTTTATTCATGAGAGACACGGGGGGGGGGGCGGGCGGGGCAGAGACATAGGCAGAGAAGCAGGCTCCATGCAAGGAGCTCAATGTGGGATTCAATCCCTGGACTTCAGGATCACTCCCTGAGCTGAAGGCAGATATTCAACACTTAGTCACCCAGACTCCCATCTTTCCATCCCTTTGATAATATTACAACCATTTTTCCATCTGAGGAATGAAAAAAAACATCAAATTAGCATGTTAGTGGGCAGAGGGGAGAATGCAAAAGTGTGAGCATCTTGGTATAAGTCATCTGAGTCAACCAGTTCCATAAAATCTCTGAAGCCAAGATCAAAGACAAGGCAGAAAGGGGAATCCCCACAACTCTGTTGTCCTGTTGCCTCCAAAGGTGTTATTGACGTCAAGGCATACTGTGCAACAATAGTTCCATTTAAACGAGGTCACCAGAAGGATACTTGGAGCAGTCTCTGCAGTGGGTGAAGTGCTCAGGAGAATTCTGAATCATTAGGGTGGATCTTCAGCTCTGTTTCTTCTCATAGGTTCCCAAATGGTTATAAGTAGAATAAAAAATAGCATGCAGTTAGCACTCACATCTCCATTTATGGGCCCCATTTTCAGTTCTGCTTACCTGTCCTCTTCTTTGTGAAGTGTTGTATTGTTGGAATTTCTAGGTTCTAGGTTGCAACCCCGTTGTATTACATATTCTACATATGATTATTAAGAACTTCATCATGTGTAGAATGTGAATATGATGTGTGATAGATTCTTTAATTATTAACATTTAACCCTATTTTCTTTCTCTCCTAATACCCATAGTTATTTTAATAACTTGATGCTAACTTGTGGATTTACTGCCCAGAATATATAAGGAACTCCTACAGGTAGGAAAAGTCAGAAAATTCCAGTTTATAAAATGGACAAAAGACTAGAACAAGTCTTTACAGCATAGGGAACACAAATAGCTATAAGCATATAAAAAGTGGCACAACAGAATTAGCGACCAGAATACATAAATTAAAAGTACAGTGAAATACCACTAAGCCTCATAAGGATGGGTTTAAATGTCTGAGAATGTATAACACTTTACATTGCTGATGGAAGATTAGCTTGGCACAGTCAATTCAGAAGGTCCATTTGGCAGCATCTTTTAAACCTAACTTTAATATATGCCTTCTCTCCTACAACCAGTGGTTTCCCTCCTCTGTCCTCCCGCTCGCCGCTGCGCCCCCGCGCCCCCCCGCGCCCCGGGACATGAACCTCAGCAGCAGGCAGCAGCTGCCGAGAAGCGCAGCCCGTGCTCTGGGACTGTGAGCTAAACCAGGAGAAGCGGACCTGGACGGTCAAACCCCAGAAGGAGGGCAAGCAGGACTCGAAGCTGTTGCTCAGTACGATTTGCTTGGGGGAGAAAGCCAAAGAAGAGATGAACCTGGTGGAAATCCTGCCCCCGGCCAGCCCGGAGGACAAACAGGCCAAGCCCATCACCATCGCCTCGCTCCAGGCCTCCGTGCTACCCATGGTTGTCGTGATGGGATTGGAGCTTTCTCCTCCAGTTACTTTCCAGCTCCGGGCTGGCTCTGGACCTGTGTTCCTCGGTGGCCAGGAATGTTACATAGACACTGCAGACGTATCCTGGGAGGAAGAGGAGGATCCCGAGGAGGAGGAGGAAGAGGAGGAGGAAAGTCACAGTGATGAGATTGATGATGACGACGATGATTAGATGTGTCCCTAGAGGAGACCCCTGTTAAACAAGTCAAGAGGCTGGCGTCCCAGAAGCAGACAAGTGTTGCCAAGAAAAAAGGATGGAAAAAGAAGAGGAGGCAGTGAGACCCAGGCTTAAAGACCAGAGTCCTGTGAAAAAGGCCAAACCCACACTCAAACCTAAAAAGCCAGGATCCAAGAAATGAGGAGCCAGGAGTGGCCTGGCTGCAGCGACCGAGGGAGAGCTGGCTAGCTGTGACCCCAGGTCTCCCCCACCCAGCCTCTCTCCA
Source organism: Canis lupus familiaris (assembly GCF_011100685.1). Taxonomy (NCBI): domain Eukaryota; kingdom Metazoa; phylum Chordata; class Mammalia; order Carnivora; family Canidae; genus Canis; species Canis lupus. The sequence goes on from NW_023331018.1 coordinate 7,739, forward strand.
CCTGAGTCTGAATGGGATGGAGCTGCTGAGGCCAACACGAGAGGCCCTCGCCCCAACTCTCAAGTGTTCAGCGGGACCTGGAGCTCCAACCTCAGGGCCATTAATAAAGTTTGCTTTGCCAGGAAAAAAAAAACCAAAAACCATTCATTCTCTAATTTCTCCAAATTTGCTGAAATAGTCTCTAAGGCTATCTGGTGAGGTCTGCCAGCTTAGTCCACCAATAAACATTTTACCGGGGTCGTGCTGGGAGTTGTTGGCGCTGCCTGAGGTGCCTTGGCTCCCATTTGCCTCCATATCTGAGCCCCCCCCCCCCCCCCCCCCCGGGAAACCGAGCCCCACAGCGAGCGGAGAGCGGCGGCTGGCTCCGAGCCCCGATTCTCCCGCTCCCGCTTCTTTATAATGATTACAACATTGCCAAAACTCTATTAAAAATATTTATGGGGGTCCCTGGGTGGCTCAGCGGTTTAGCGCCTGCTTCAGGCCAGGGCATGATCCTGGAGACTCGAGATCAAGTCCCGCATTGGGCTCCCTGCATGGAGCCTGCTTCTCCCTCTGCCTGTGTCTTTGCCTCTTTCTTTCTTCTCATTCTCTCTCTGTGTGTCTCTCATGAATAAATAAATCTTTTTTAAAAATTATGAGAGACAATACTAAAGTAAATAAATTAAGGGGCAGTTGGCCCTCCCTCCAAAGAAATGCAAAAACATAACAAATACTGTCAGAATTAACTTTATCTGGTTTCTGGAAAATAGAAGTTTACAGCAGCCAATTGAATGTTTAATCAAGAAAAACACTACTGAAACCATGTTTGAGTTGTTTACCTTAGTCTCCCCATGAAAGTGAAATGACATCTCATAGAATGGGAGAAAATACTTGCAAATCATATATCTGAGAAGGATCTAGTATCCAGAATATATAAAGAATTCCTGAAACTCAAAAACGAGAAAGGGAAACAACACAATTTAAAAATGGACAAAAGGCTTCTAAAGGTATGTCTCCAAGTAAAGTATGCAAATGGCTGACAGGAACAGGAAAGGATGTTGCACATCATTAGATTTTTGGAATTGCAAATTAAAACCACAGAAATAGAACCTCTCCTTTCTTCTATAATCCCTTTTACTATTTTTTGTATTCCCCATATGAGTGAAACCATATAATAAATGAGTGGGAAAAATCAGAGAGGTGACAAAACATGAGAGACTCATAACTCTGGGAAACGAACAAGGGGTAATGGAAGGGGAGGTGGGCAGGGGCATGGGATGACTGGGTGTTGGCACTGGGGGGGGGCACTTGCCGGGATGAGCACTGGGTGTTATATGTTGGCAAATCGAAACTCCAATAAAAATATACATATTAAAAGAAAAAGAAATAGAACCTCTTTCTTTTCTATTGGCAATATTGCTAAGTCACAAAGTAAAAGCCAGGTGGCACTGGTGGGAAAAAAGAGTGATAAGTGGAACTGAATGAGAGTTCGTAGATAGACATATATGATTTTAATGTCTGACAAGTTAATTCCAAAAATCCTTAGGAAGAGGACAAATAGTGAAGTATAAAGCATCACTAAATACTAGTTTACTACCTAGAGAAAAATAAAACTGGATTTCTACCTAACATGACACAAGAAGGTAGACTCTAAATAGATTAAATAACTAAAAGTTAAAATAAAACAATGACATTATGCAAGAAAACATAAGGGAACATCTATCTTTCTGACCTAGAGGACAGAACCTCCAAAGCACAGACCATAATGAAACAGTTGATGAATTTGATTTCCTCAACATCTGAGATTTGTCTTCAGTGAAAAACATTTTAAACAAAGAATTTATGAATAAAAAAGGTAAATGAAGGAGATATTCACAGTATGTAGGACAAATAAGAAATAAGAAGTTCATATCAGGAATTGATAATGAATTCTAAAATTCAGGAAGAAAAGGAAGAAACCTCCAATAGAAAACATAAACAACCAGATGATATACAAGGGAATTTACAAAAATTAACCAAAAGTCCTCCAAGAATAGAAAGCAAAACTGAAATTCATTAGTATTAATGGTCTACAAATGGAAACAAAAGAGATATCTATTTACCTCTATTAGGCCGGCAGAAATTAGAAAGTCAGATACTGTAAATTGTCGGCAAAAGCAGAAGAGAGAGGAACACGCATTTACATTTGGGAAAAAGGAGGTAGAGCCATTCTGGAGGGAAATTGGTATCACTTGGTCACCTTATGCCTGTGCATACACTATGATATAACAATCATGCTAAATGATTGCTTTTCTATTGGCAATATAGGCAAATAGAGAGCCACATAATTTCTCACACAGAATATGGTACGGTCATATGGTATATTTCTGTAATGTGTGTGGTTCTGTACTTTGTGTTGGCAACACGTCGTGTGATTTGGATATCCTTCACTGGAGAAGAGATATGGCTAGCTGTGACCATGAAATGAAAATGCAAGAGATGTGCACCAAGGATATTGCACAGCAGTAGGGAGAAGGATTAGATGAACCCCTGGCATTGTAAATGATCTTAAAGACTCAGGGAAGTGAAAAGGTAAACAAAGAGGCATATAACACAGTATCATATATGTAGAGTGCTCATCCTGTCAAGTGCCCACCTCAGTGAAATTTACCTTTTAAAAAATGTTTTCATTAGCTTGGGCTATAGGAGTATTTCCCTATAGCCCTTTCATTAGAGGGCTATAGGAATAATTCCATTTTTATGTGGCCAAAGTCTTAATTAATAGTTTAAAAGTCTCATCCTTTAAGACTGTCCTTTGTGAATTTTCCCACAAAAGGAAGCTTTGACTTTATGTCCAGTAAATTAACAATTTTAATAGAAGAGCCCCCAGACCCCTACTATCATGTTGATATTAAGACCCTGCTAACCAAATGAACTCCACCGTCGAAGGTGAACATAGGGCATTAAAACAACCAAAATGAAACTATAGCCCTGCAATTAAGCTTGTAGTACTCAGAAAGTTGGCATCCAGACACTCCAATATGTATTTCTTTTCATTTCTTGTCATTGCCATATATGTGAAAAACACAAGTTTGATGACTTTGCGAACCCCTGAGATATATCTGCTGATGCTATCTGGAATACCACTGGTGTAAGGTTTGAATGAAGGGTGCTAGCATGAGTTAGAGACTTCAGTCTGTGACCTCAAATAGAACACCGAGTGCCCTAGGATGTCTCAGAGGATGGAAGGTAATCAGGTTGAGGGCTTCTCAAGCTCCAGGGAATGCCCTGTTTACATACTCTCAGGACCTCAGCTTTAAATAGATCCTTGAAGGAAAAATGCTCTCTGTTCAGGAGTGGGACCTAGGAGAATTGGAGTTTGTACCTGGAATTCAGTAAGGCAGAAGGCTTGGGGTGGAGGTCAGACTCCTAGGATGACTGGAGTGCAGCCCCGAGAGGCATTGCTTAGGAGCCAACCCACAATCCGTGCTGTCCTTCCAGACTGGATCTGGAGGCTGCAGACAATCATTCCCTCCCACACTTGATCCTTGATCCTTCACCAGGACCTGGCAGCACAGTTTCTGACCTCCTCTCTGCCCTCAGTGAGAGTGGAACAGCTGGGTGATGGGCCTCAGGCTGAAGGAATCTTAGTACCCCGTGGGGGTTGTGAGGTTGGCCATGGCATTGGGAAAGGTAAATTTTGTCATTTGCTTTCTTGCACATCAATGTTGTTCCTTGCTAGCCAACCTGATGACAATTCTATTCCCACTCTCTCCCAGGACCCCAGCCAAAAATGCTTTCCCAGACTTTCTTCTTCAGGGATGAGGCTCCTTCCAGAGAGATCACAGAGGTTGTGCTTCTTGCTGTTGAAAAGCAACTGCCTGATTCTCCTTTGCCTCCTTGGTCAGGCCTTCAGCAGCATTGCTTGCCTCAGCTTGCATTTGTCCCACCCTCTCCCATTGAACAAGCAAGGGGCTAGAAGGAAACAGAATCTTGCTTCAAGGAATTCCAGTCAAGAGCTCCTGCTCTTGTGTCTTCTCCAGGTCTAGGAGATGTGAGGAATCAGGACTGCAGTGGTACAGCCTTCTAGGAAGGCAGCACTGCTGCCTCCAAGCCCCTGGTGAGTTAGGGCAGACAGTGGTGTGAGTCCAGTTACAGGCAGTGCTGGCCTTCTAGCCCTGAAGAGGATACTAGCGCCCACTACAGGTGCCCTCGGGCAAACATCCCATAGTGTGGTATCCTTCACATAAGGTCAGGCATGTGGGTTCCTACAACACCCAGCCTTGGTGAGTATCCAGTTGGCTCAGGATCCACTCTGGGACATTTTTGGGTGTTTTGAAAGAGATAGTGGCCATGAGGGTATGCAAATTAGAGTATGAATACTTCAGTGAGTATATCTGTGGTGATGGATGTCTGTGTGTTTATATAAGATATTGTGAAGCTGAGAGTAAGTATATGTAACATGTGGTGTGCGTATATGACAAGGAATAATGCCGTGTACATAATGTGAGTGTGTGAGACACAGTCCCTAAGAGAAGATGTCTGGAAAGGCCATACTAGTGACAATATTACTAGGGGCCTCAGAGGATGAAAGATGCATTCCCTGTTCCTTCGATTTGAGGGCACAGCTATACTTTCAAATCTCTTCCTGTATTTCTTCCTTCTGCTTTTTCTCCACATCTCTAGATTCTGTCCTCTCAGCTTAGCTTCTGTTCCCTGAATTCTTCTAATTTCTATTCTCTCTATTGTTTTTCCCACTCTGATTTTTTTCTTCTTCCTTTTTTCTCTAAATTCAATAACATAGCATCATTGTTTAATGAATTAGTAAAGTTGACAAATTTAAATGAATTCTTTAAGACTATGAAACAGTAATAGTCCCCTGGCCTTCTTTGGAATGTAAGATACTACGTTTCATTTTATTTACCTCCTTTTCCATTGATTTTTATACTGCTCTGTTTCAAGGTTTTCCCAATCCACATATACACATATTTATGTAAATGTACATGTCCTACCTTTAAGGGACAGAGAATCATTCTTCAAATGTATTGTACAGTCTCTACATGATGCTAAATTTTTGTTGTGGTTAAGGGTTTATTCATTTGGTAAGGATATTCTTTTTTTTCATTGAAGTTCAATTTGCCAACATATAGCATAACACCAGTGCTCATCCCATCAAGTGCTCCCCTCAGTGCCTGTCACCCAGTCACCCCCCCCCCCCTGCCCCCCTCCCTATCCCCCCCCCCTTCTTCATTTCCCCGAGTTAGGAGTCTCTTACGTTCAGTCTCCCTCTCTGATATTTCCCACTCATTTTTTTCTTTGTCCTTTATTCTCTTTCACTATTTTTTATATTCCCCAAATGAATGAGACCATATAATGTTTGTCCTTCTCCGATTGACTTATTTCACTCAGCATAATACCCTCCAGTTCCATCCACATTGAAGCAAATGGTGAATATTTGTCGTTTCCAATGGCTGAGTAATATTCCATTGTAAGGATATTCTTTAATGGAATTATCTCCAGAGGGACCAAAAGATACACAGCCCGCACATGCGCGCGCGCACACACACACACACACACACACACACACACACACACAAAACCCCATATGTTGTTCATACCCAAACATGTTATTTTGCAACCCATTTTTTTAACTCAACAATCTGAACAACATCTTTCTATGGAAAATATAGATCTACTTACTTTTAATGACTTAAGGTTAGTGTATCATGATCACAGCAGCCATTTCTTTCAATGTAGTTGTCAGGCATTGTGCGAGCTAGTTTCCATTAAGTGCTTAATTTAATCTGTACATCCATACTATGAATTTGTGGTGTTATATCCATTTAACACTAGGAAACAGGAGGCATAAAGGAGCTAAATCAACTGGCCAAGGCCAAAGAGCTAAGAAATAGAGGGAAAGAATTCAACCTATGTCTGTTAAAATTCACACATCTCTACTGTTACCCATTTCTCTATATGGTATAGTATATTGTATAGGAAAATAATTTATTTTGTGCACCTACTGTTAGACTGTAAATTGTTTTATCCTGGTAACAACCTATACATGAATATCCTTTGAAGCAAAGTGTTATTGCATACTTATTTTGAAAATGTAAAATACTAAATATGGCATTGTTCAGAAACAAAAGGCAAATCCATTTTGTAAATTTTTTACTACTTTCAGATTGCCTTCCAAAGAGATTTTTATAAATGATACAGGCCTACATTTTCCATATCTGCCCTATTCTCAAAATACAGTGGGTGATTTCAATCTATTTCACCTTTGCTAATATAATGTGAAGAGATACAATAGCTATTTTATTTTTGTTTCTCTATGTGAGGATGAACATTCTTTACAGAGTCAGTCTTGGGGCATTTGCATTTCTTCTTTGAATGGTGTGTTTAACATCCTGTTTGCATCATTTTCATCGCTATTCTTTTTATTCTTTTCTAGAAGCTCTTGATGTCCTAGTTTCCTATTTGTTGTTTATATGTTAAATATACATGTTCTTTATTTAACTGCTCATTTTACATTGTTTTTTAATAGACTATACCCCACCTTAACTTAAGGGTTATGGTTTTCATGTCATCCTTAGAGGTCCTTTCCCACGAAAGATCACCGAAAAGTATTCACTTACATTTTCTACTAGTAATAGTATGACGTCTTTGCTTTTGTTTGTCTTACACTGAGATATTTAATCCATCTGGATTTGGGGAGAGATTAAAATGGTTGCAAGAGGTTTTGTTTCCAAACAGATAGCCAGATATCCTAACACCATTTTTATAGTAATACACCTGTCTCTATTAAGGTAGATGACACTTGTATCATTCATTCCTTATATTCTTGATTTTGATTCTTGTCGACATTATTTCATTGACATTTTGGTTTTTGAGTGAATACAATACATATAAATTAATCAGATTTAACCATATATCTTAATGTGTCAGGTAGGTTAAATTTCCCACCCTCACCCCTACCACAGTGCTTTTCATTTCATTTTTTCAAATATTTACTGTGAACAGTTTCACATGTATTCTTCTGGATAAACTTCAGAATTATCTTGTTAAATTTCCCATCAGAAATGTGTATGGATTTTGATTATAATTGCACTTGATTTTAGCGTGTTTCTGGGGAGTGCTTCTCAAAATATGGTCCATGAAATAATCACATCAAAATCATCAAGAATACTTGTTAGAAAGGCAGATTTCTTTGTTCCACACCAACCCTATTGAAAATCTCCAGAGCCCCAGAAATATTTATTCTTGACAAACTCTCATGTGTATTTTTCTGGTTTAGGATGGTTTGTTCTGAATATATCAGTGAGATCTGTCTGGTTCAATCTGTCATTGAAAAGCACTGATTCTTTGCTGATTTTTGTTTGGGTGATCTATCCAAAGATCTATCATTCTTGGTCTCTTGTTTTTAAGACTATTTTATCTGATAGAAGTATTGCTACCATGGCTCTCTTAAACTTCCAATTGCATGATTAATGTTTTCCTATCTATTCAACTTTCAATCTAATCTTCATGTATCTTTAGGTCTGAAATGAGTCTCTTGTAGGCAGCATATAGATGGGTCTAGTTGTTTTTTTTTTTAATCCATTCTGTCCCCTGTGTCTTTTCATTAGAGTAATTAGTCCATTCACACTCAACGTACTTTTTGATAAATATGTATTATGGCGCTTTGTGGTTGTTTTGTAGTTTTTTCTCTGATCCTTTCTTCTCTTTCCGTCTTTCATGGTTTGTTGCCTTCTTTAGTGACACACTCAGATTCTTTTCTCTTTATTCTTTGCATATCTTATTACTGGTTTTTTTGATTTGTGGTAACCATTTCATTTGTATGTAGCATCTCCTGCAAATACCAGTTTATATTAAGTTGACAGTTTTTTCTGCGTGGACCCATTCTTTATTTCCAATCGGCCCCCCACGTGTACACACACGTCTCAGCTATATGGCATAATATTTTACAGCCTTTCATTTTGTGAGTCCCCTTCACAATGATTTTTACAGATTTTTAAATTTGTGCTAGTTTTCTGTTTCCTATTCCTTGTATTCTCACTTATGGTCTTTACTTTCCACTCAAGCAGTCTCGGTTAATGTTTCTTGTAGAAGTGGTTCAGTGATCCTGAACTCTTCAGTTTCTGTTGTGTGAGAAACTCTTTATCTCCTATTCTGAATGATAACCTTGCTGGATATAGTATTCTTAGCTGCAGATTTTTCCCTTTCAGTACTTTGAATTTATCAGTCACTACCTCATGACCTGCAAAGTTTCTGCTGATATGCTGATAACCTTATGGGATATTCCCTGTAACCCTCTTCTTTCTTTTGCTGTTTTTTCTTTCCTTTTGCCATTTTAATTACTATGTCTCTTGTCGTGGAGCTCCTTCAGTTGACTTTATTGGGGGATGTCTGTGTCTCCTGAATCTAGATTTCTGTTTCTTTCCCATAATATTGTAAGTTTTCAGCTATCACTTCTTCAGTAAATGCTCTGCCCTCTTTTCTCTCTCTTCCCCTTCTGGAATCCAGAGTGCAACTGTTATTAGGCTCAATGGAGTCACTAAGTTCTCCATGTCTATTCCACTTTTTGATAATTTTTTTTACCCACTTTCTCATCTTGATTAATTGCCATTACTCTGTTTTATTGCTGATTAATTCATTCCTCTCTCTTCTAGCCTGCTATTTATTCCATCAAATGTATTTTTATTTTCATTTTTTGTATTCTTTGTCTCTGATGGGTTTTTTTCTTAAGCTTCTCGCTGATGTTCTCTATTCTTTTCTCAAGTTCAGTGAGTGTCTTTATGATCATTAGTTTAATTCTCAGTATCTATCAGATAAGTAGTATCTGTTTGCTTAGATCTCTTGCTGTTTGTTTGTCCTGTTCTTTCACTTGGGACCTATTCCTCTGTGTTTTCAGTTTGGGCTTACTCTCTGTGTCTGTTTTGTGTTTTAGAAATGTAGCTGTATCTCTATATCTTTTGAAGGTAGTGACTTTATGAAGCCTGCAGTTCAGTGTCCTGCCCTGCAGTTCAGTGTCTCCAGTTCTTCAGGACCTGGTGCTTCAGAAAGTGTCCTTTATCTGTGTTGTGTATGCCCTGCTGTTAGTCCTGGCCACTTCTCCCCTCAGTCCAGTAGTCTGCAGAGGCCTCTCTTTGGGGTGTTGTGGTGCAGTCTTTAGTCCCCAGTCAAGTGGGAACATTATAACAAAGTGATATGCTGGTCTCCTTGTGAAATGAGACCTGCAGCTAGCCAAAACTGAGGTCCTACAAAATGTGGGGGTCAGGAGATGTGGTGTTGGTGGGGTTCGGGCTACTCTGGGGGAGGCTTCCCATGGAGCCAAGACTGAGGCAGGTGTGACTCTAATGATCACACTGCCATGTGTGAGTGTGAAGTGTCAGCACTGTGCAGGTTCCTGCATGGTGACCTGTGTTTATGGTGGAAGTGAGAGGAAAAATGGTACCTGTCAGCTGCTGTGTTCCTAGAGGGGTCTCCCTGGGAGACTGTCTGTCTGTGGCATGCTTTGAGATGAATAAATAACTCTCCAACCTGCCTGCCCAACACTTTTCAAACAACTTGATACAACATACATGCTGTATCTTCCCTGGCTGTTTGTTGTTCTATCTCTTCAAGGGCTTCCTGGTCTCTCCTAGAGCCAAGTTTGCCAATATATTAAATTCTAGGCTGTCGTTGGAATTTAATGGTTCTGAGAACTCAAAAGATTGGATCCCCACTCCTTTCAAATCCAAATGACAATTGGCTTCATCTTTCCCAAGGAAGCTCCCTGGTGTGACTGTTTTTTTGCCCTTCTCTGTACCAGTGGCTACCCTCCTCACTTCACAGTCCATTTCATTCCCAAAGTATGTCTTCACCTTCCTATCTACTTCAGTGTGGCTTCTTTTATACATGAGGTTTGGAGTCTGTTCTGCAATCTTCAGGTCATTTTCTGGGTTATTAAATGATGTAAGTGTTATCTAGTTGTCTCCATGGGATAAGGAGAGTTTAAGGTCTCTTCCTTTTCATTAGAAGGTCTTTTATCCATTTACTTTTAATGGAATTATGAATACAATTGTGTTTAAGGTCTACATCTTGTTATTTGCTTTCCATTTTCCTCCCATGTATTCCTTGTTCTTTTCGTCTCTCTTGCCTTCTGTTTGAGTACTTTTTTATTATTCATTTTACATGTGCCATTTATTTTTTTCTATTCCTATCGTTTTATAATACAGAGGGTTAGAATATTCATCACAGTTTTATTCCTAAGAATGTCCTCTGAGAGGTAGCAACTCATTGCCAGGAGTTTTCAATGAAGCCCTTCCACTCTAGATGGCTGAAATTCCAAAATCTTGCTGCCTTACCTGGGCTTCCTAATAATTGCTTTTTGAGTGGCATGCCCTGTCTTACCCTCAGCCTGCCTGTCTTAATGAACAGCGAAAACCTGTTCAGATTCCTAAAGCCCCTTTACTGTTCATTTTCTTTCCTTTCTGATGCTCTCTTTCACCGTTTCCAAATGTTTTGCCACTCATCAGTATGGATCTCTTTCTTCTTCAGCTCAGCGAAGCCATCATGCTCTCCTTAAGTTTCAGCTCCATGGACCGTGATTCTGAGAATGCCTCTAGGCATAAAGTTAGTAGGACCATGGAACTCAGCTTATTTATTGCCTTGCTGTACAGGAAATCTTTCTGAATTAGCTTTTACGCAATGTCGGAATATACTTGTTCCATATTTTGTTTATATTTGCTTTTAGCGAGAGGCCTGGTCCTATAGCAGTTACTTTATAAAGACTGAAATCAGATGCAATAATGTAACTTTAGTTTAGAGCATCCTCAACTAAGTGCTGTTTAGATTTTTCATGTTTATATTTTTCCATATTGACCAATAGAGTGTGATTTATTAAAGAACAATATTAAAAAAACAAAAACATTAAAAAGAAGAAAATAACCCACTCATATTCAAATACCCAGAATTGATCACTCCCAACATTTTGGAAATTATTTTTTCAGTCCTTTCTGTACATTCTGAAACATATTAACATTGGTCCCTAAGGCATAACAAAATCACGTGTGGTAAGTACCAGTAGAAGGTGATTGTCATGATTGTTATTAACGATATTGATTTTATCTGTAGGATATAGAGGAAATAGTAATGCTCAGGTAACAGCTAGATGATCAAATGAGGGGAAAAAGAAGGTGACAAACATTACATTACTGACAGTGCTGAGAACAGTTGTTACCTGTGGAATTTCAGAAATAATTGTGGGAAGGGTGCCTAGGTGGCTCAATTGGTTAAGTGTGTGACTTTGACTCAGGTCATGATCCTGAGTCCTGGGATAGAGCCTGGTTTTCAGCTCCTTGCTCTGTAGGTAATTTGGTTCTCCCTCTCCATCTCCCCCACTTCCTTGCTCATGCTCTCTCTCACTCTCTGTCACAAATACATAAATAAAATCTTTTTTAAAAAAATAATTGTGAAAGTGGACATGGTTCTTTGAATAGCTATATGCACTATGCTATACAGTACCTCTAGGACTTATTCATTTTACATAACTGAAACATAGTATCCTTTTACTAATACCTAATTTGATTAATAATTGCCTCGTTCTCCAAGTCCCTGGCTATGACTGTGCTGTTATCTTGCTTCTAGGAATTGACTATTTGCATAAGTGATATCATGTAGTATTTTTCCTTCTGTGTCTGGCTTATTTCACTTAGCTAAAGTCTCCAGGTTCATCCATGTTGTCACAAGTGGAAGAATTTCCTTCTTTTTATTAAAGGTGAATAATATTCTATTATGTGTACAGTCAACATTTTCTTGATCCATTTGTCAATGGACATTTAAATTGTTCCTATGTCTTGATTGTTATGAATCATGCTGCACTGAACATGGGCGTTCACATATTTCTCTGAGACCCTGATTTCAGTTCCCTTGAATATCTACCTAGAAGTGAGATTATTATATTATGTGATAGGTCTAGTCTTAATTTTTAAGAAACCTCCAAATCATTTTCCGTCGTAGCTTGTACCCAATATACATTTCCACCAATGATGTATGAGGGTTTCCTTGTCTCCACTTTCTTTTTTTTTTAATTTATTTTTTTATTGGTGTTCAATTTACCAACATACAGAATAAACCCCAGTGCCCGTCACCCATTCACTCCCACCCCCGCCCTCCTCCCTTCTCTCACCCCTAGTTCGTTTCCCCAGAGTTAGCAGTCTTTACGTTCTGTCTCCCTTTCTGATATTTCCCACACATTTCTTCTCCCTCCCTTATATTCCCTTTCACTATTATTTATATTCCCCACATGAATGAGAACATATAATGTTTGTCCTTCTCCGACTGACTTACTTCACTCAGCATAATACCCTCCAGTTGCATCCACGTTGAAGCAAATGGTGGTATTGTCATTTCTAATGGCTGAGTAATATTCCATTGTATACCTAAACCACATCTTCTGTATCCATTCATACTTATCGATGGACCACGAGGCTCCTTACACAGTTTGGCTATTGTGGACATTGCTGCTAGAAACATCGGGGTGCAGGTGTCCCGGCGTTTTCATTGCATCTGAATCTTTGGGGTAAATCCCCAACAGTGCAATTGCTGGGTCGTAGGGCAGGTCGTATTTTTAACTCTTTGAGGAACCTCCACACAGTTTTCCAGAGTGGCTGCAACACAGTTCACCATTTCCCACCCAACAGTGTAAGAGGGTTCCCTTTTCTCTGCCATCCTCTCCAACATTTGTTGATTCCCTGCCTTGTTAATTTGCCCCATTCTCACTGGTGTGAGGTGGTATCTCATTGTGGTTTTGGTTTGTATTTCCCTGATGGCAAGTGATGCAGAGCATTTTCTCATGTGCGTGTGTTGGCCATGTCTATGTCTTCGTCTGTGAGATTTCTGTTCATGTCTTTTGCCAATTTCATGATTGGATTGCACCAAAGAAACAAACAATCCAATCATGAAATGGGCAAAAGACATGAACAGAATTCCACTTTCTCCCAACACTAGTTACCTTTTGGGTTTTTGAAAAGACTTTTTTATAATAGCCATTTTAACGGGGGTAATATAATATATTTCATTGTGGTTTTAATTTCACTTCCACAATGATTAGTGATGATGCACAACTTTTCATGTACCTATTGGCAATTTTATGTCTTCTCTTAAAAAAAAGGTTATTCATTTATCTTGTCAATTTAAAACATTGGATTATTTGCCCTTTGTCATTGAGGTGTATGAGTACCTTGTATATTTCAGATGTTAGCTCTCTATCAGATATGTGGTTGGTAATAATATGCTCCTATTTCATAGTTTGCCTTTTTATTTTGTTGATTATTTCCTTTGCAGAAGGAACTAAAAGCAGAATATTTTTAGTTAGTTTTTTTTTTAATCTCACTTTTCTAGTTTTTGCTTTTCTTGCGGGTGCTTTAAGTGTCAAAACCAAAATTACCGCCAAATCTAGGGCCCAGATGTATTTCCTATGTTGCCTTCATGGAGTCATACTTCAGGTATTATGTTAAGTCTTTCATCCGGGGTTGATAGTTGTATATGACGTGAGATACAGGTCCAATTTCATTGTTTTCAATGTGGATATCCAGTTTTCCTGACACCATTTATTGGAGAGACTGCCATTTCCTCATTGTGTATTATTGGCACCCTCGCCACAGAAACCCAGCCTTGTGTAGGTTTATTTCTGATTCTTTATTATATTCCATTTGTCTATCAATTTTTAACCATTATTATTTAACATGATGAACATATTCTCTTGCAAATATTTTTCTGCAATTTAAAGTAGTTATCTAGAATAGATTCCTGTAATTAGATTTCTAAATTGGGATAATATTTGAGAATATTATATGAAAAAAATTTTTTAAAAGAGAATATTATATGATACTAGGCCTAGGGACTCAGAAACTCCTAATATTCTAGTCCTGGTCATTCCTCTCCTTAGAGTCCTACAAAAGAAACAAGAAATATGAAAAATAACAGACTGCTTTTTATTAATGGCACTGGTCCCTATTGTCACTGAAGTTCAGAACTCTGATAAGCCTCAGTTGAGGTGGTCTACTATAAAGTCTTTCAAAATCTTCAACCTCCCTTGCAGCTTGAGTGGGACATGGTCCAATTGTATCAGTCTAGTTCCATGAAGAAGTGAGGAAATAGAACATGCAGGACCTTTTAAAGCCCAGTAACCCTAGTCAGTAGTAAATAGGGACCAACCTACATCCTAAAATGTCACAGATCAGATTTTTCCTCATGGGGAAGAAAAGATTAGTAAAAAAGGGAATCTTTCCTCTCCATACTATTTAGAAAAATTGAGAACAAAATATACAAATATTTAAAGTTTAAGATATATTTGACAAGGTTATTTTCCAGACAGGTTAGACTGATTTTCCTACCCACTTGCATTGTACAAAACTGTCTTTTTTTCTGATACTTCATTTTAAAGTAAATTCTGACATTTATTATTTGTATGATTGGGGGAAGGTAACAGAACTTTTCTGTGCCTCAATTTTTTTTTGTCTGCAGAGTGAGATTAATAATGTCTAATTTATAATGTCATTGGAACAATGTAATTATATAAAAGCTTCATGCCTGGCATGTGTTAAATTTTCAATAAAATACAAGGTTACTATTTTGTGATGTGATTGTTTTGTTAAAATCCTAGTTAATTTCCCAGGGGGAAAATGTGTCTTTCATTGTTGTAGTTTGCCTTAATTAGTTATAATAATATCAAATATTCTTCTTATATTTAGCAGCTATTCACAGTCCTCTGTGTGAGTAGTTCATGCTTTTAGCCCATTATTTTTTGGGCTCAACAATCTTTGTGGGGTCTTATATGTAATAATAATGTAATAAAGACATTAACTTTGGTCTGACATCTCAAATATTTTCCTCAGTTTGTAGTTTATCTTAATTTTATTCGTGATATTATTATTTCACAAAAGCTTTTCATTTGATAATGTAAATTCTACCTGTTTTCTTTCATTTCTTTCATAGTCTCTTAGCTATTATGTCGTCTGACCCTGTCCAGATAGCACAGGAATTTTGACTTGTTTTTCCTTTTTTTTTGGTGTTTTACTTTTACAATTTTACTCTTTAATCAAAATGGAACAATAATTAGTATATTAAGTGATGTCTCTATTTCTAAGCAAAGAAAAAAATAGCTGTATTTTAAGAGGTCAAATTAAGTTTGAGGCCGGTTTCAAGAGGTCAAATTAAGTTGAGGCCGGTTTCACATATTGAAGCATATGTTATAATTAAATATGTAGTATTTTGAACAGTTAGTGGTTCAGGTTTATACCTGGTAATAGTGGTAACAGTAATGCACAGTCATTTTGTAACAATATGTGTACAGCGTATTTAGTAAAATCGCACACAAATTCCATATCCTCATAGCAGAACTAGCCCAGAAGGCTTTAACAATGTCATAATCTATAAATGGCACTGGGAAGGGGAGATTTTGAAAAACAAAAATGAAGTTGACGAGCTCCCTGAAGGGCTGCAGCGCGCAGGGCTGGACCCAGAGCAGTTCAGAGGGGCTCAGGCGGCGGCTCCGTGGAGGGGGCTGCGGGGCGGGAGCACGAATCCAACAGCACAGAGCGGAGCACAGGGCGCCGGGACACAGCCCAGGATCCGGCCTCCCCACGGGCCAGGCAAGGCCAGGAGGGCCCAGGACAGCAATGACGCTCCTGCCCTGAGCTGAGCAGATCAGCGGCCCCGCCCCAGAGCCTCCAGACCCTGCAGATGGAGAGCTCCGGAGTTACTGCGGGAGCTGACTCCAGGTCCAGAGCTGGCCCCGCCACTGCGTTGTTCCTCCTGGGCCTCACGGGTAAACAACCCCCACTGAGCCCTGCACCAGGCAGGGGCACAGCAGCTCCCCCAAGCTAACACCTGAAAATCAGCACAACAGGCCCCTCCCCCAGAAGACAGCTAGACACAAGTTCCAGGGAAGCAAGGGACTTAAAGTACACAAACAAAGATACTCCCCTGGTTTTTTTTTTTTTGTTTTGTTTTGTTTTGTTGTTTTGCTTTTTGATTTGTTTCCTTCCCCCACCCTTTTTTCTTTCTCTTTTCTCTTTTTTTTTCTTCTTTTTTCTTTTTTTTCTTTTTTTTTTTTTTTTTTCTTTTTTTCTTTTTTACTCTTTTCTTTCCTTCTTTCTCTCCTCTCTTATTCACCTTTTCCCAATACAAACCTGTTTTTGGCCACTCTGCACTGAGCAAAATGACTAGAAGGAAAACCTCACCTCAAAAGAAAGAATCAGAAACAGTCCTCTCTCCCACAGAGTTACAAAATCTGGATTACAATTCAATGTCAGAAAGCCAATTCAGAAGCACTATTATACAGCTACTGGTGGCTCTAGAAAAAAAGCATAAAGGAATCAAGAGACTTCATGACTGCAGAATTTAGATCCAATCAGGCAGAAATTAAAAATCAATTGAATGAGAATGCAATCCAACTAGAAGTCCTAACACGAGGGTTAACGAGGTGTAAGACGACTGAGTGACATAGAAGACAAGTTGATAGCAAAGAGGGAAACTGAGGAAAAAAGAGACAAACAATTATGACCATGAAAGATAGATTTAAGGGAATAAACGAAAGCTGAGGAAGAAAAATCTACGTTTAATTGGGGTTCCCGAGGGCGCCGAACGGGACATAAATCCAGAATATGTATTTGAAAAATCATAGCTGAAAACTTTCCTAATCTGGGACAGGGAAACAGGCATTCAGACCAGGAAATAGAGAGATCCCCCCCTCAAAATCAATAAAAAACCGTTTCAACCAACGCCTCGATATTTAATAGTTAAGTTTGCAATTCCAAGATAAAGAGAAGATCCTTAAAGCAGCAGAGACAAGAAATCCCTGACTTTTATGGGGAGGAGTGTTAGGGTAACAGCAGACCTCTCCACAGGAGACCCTGGCAGGCCAGAAAGGGCTGGCAGGATTATTCAGGATCCTAAATGAGAAGAACATGCAACCAAGAATACTTTATCCAGCAAGGCCTCTCATTCAAAATGGAAGGAGAGATAAAAGAGCTTCCAAGACAGGCAGGAACTGAAAGAATATGTGACCTCCAAACCAGCTTCTGCAAGAAATTTTAAGGGGGACTCTTAAAATTCCCCTTTAAGAAGAAGTTCAGTGGAACAATCCACAAAAACAAGGACTGAATAGTTATCATGATGACACTAAACTCATATCTGTCAATAGTAACTCTGAACGTGAACAGGCTTAATGACCCCCATCAAAAGGCGCAGCGGTTTTCAGACTGGATAAGAAAAGCAGGACCCATCTATTTGCTGTCTACAAGAGACTCATTTAGACAGAAGGACCACCTACAGCCTGAAAATAAAAGGTTGGAGAACCATTTACCATTCTAATGGTCCTCAAAGAAAGCAGGGTAGCCATCCTTATATCAGATAAACTAAAATTTAACCCAAAGACTGTAGTGAGAGATGAAGAGGGACATTATCTCATACTTAAAGGATCTATCCAACAAGAGGACTTAACAATCCTCAATATATATGCCCCCAATGTGGGAGCCACCAAATATATCAATCACTTAATAACCAAAGTGAAGAAATACTTAGAAATAATACACTTATACTTGGTGACTTCAATCTAACTCTTTCTATACTCGACAGGTCTTCTAAGCACAACATCTCCAAAGAAACAAGAGCTTTAAATATACACTGGACCAGATGGATTTCACAGATATCTACAGAACTTTACATCCAAACTCAACTGAATACACATTTCTTCTCAAGTGCACATGGAACTTTCTCAGAATAGACCACATACTGGTCACAAATCGGGTCTGAACCAGATACCAAAAGATTGGGATAGTCCCCTGCATATTATCAGACCATAATGCCTTGGAAATTAGAACTAAAATCAACAACAAGAAGTTTGGAAGGACCTCAAACACGTGGAGGTTAAGGACCATCCTGCTAAAAGATGAAGGGTCAACCGGAAATTAAGGAAGAATAAAAGAGTCATGGAAACTAATGAGAATGAAGATACAACCGTTCAAAATCTTTTGGATGCATGCAAAAGCAGTCCTAAGGGGGATACAACACATCGCAATACCTACAGCATCCATTCAAAACTGGAAAGAAACTCAAATACAGAAGCTAACCTTACACACTAAGGAGCTAAGGAAAGAGAAAAAAAACCAGATAGTCCTACACCCAATCGAAAGACGAGGAGTTATTAAAGATTCGAGCAGAACTCAACGAAATCGAGACCAGAAGAACTGTGGAACAGATCAACAGAACCAGGAGTTGGTTCTTTGAAAGAATTAATAAGATAGATAAACCATTAGCCAGCCTTATTAAAAAGAAGAGAGAGAAGACCTCAAATTAATAAAATCATGAATGAGAAGGAGAGATCACTACCAACACCAAGGAAATACAAACGATTTTAAAAACATATTATGAACAGCTATACGCCAATAAATTAGGCAATCTAGAAGAAATGGACGCATTCCTGGAAAGCCACAAACTACCAAAACTGGAACAGGAAAGAAATAGAAAACCTGAACAGGCCAATAACCAGGGAGGAAATTGAAGCAGTCATCAAAAACCTCCCAAGACACAAGAGTCCAGGGCCAGATGGCTTCCCAGGGGAATTTATCAAACGTTTTAAAGAAGAAACCATACCTATTCTCCTAAAGCTGTTTGGAAAGATAGAAAGAGATGGAGTACTTCCAAATTCGTTCTATGAGGCCAGCATCACCTTAATTCCAAAACCAGACAAAGACCCCACCAAAAAGGAGAATTACAGACAATATCCCTGATGAACATGGATGCAAAAATTCTCAACAAGATACTGGCCAATAGGATCCAACAGTACATTAAGAAAATTATTCACCATGACCAAGTAGGATTTATCCCTGGGACACAAGGCTGGTTCAACAACCCGTAAAACAATCAATGTGATTCATCATATCAGCCAAGAGAACAACCAAGAACCATATGATCCTCTCATTGGATGCAGAGCAGAGAAAGCATTTGACAAAATACAGCATCCATTCCTGATCAAAACTCTTCAGATGTAGGGATAGATGGGAACATTCCTCGACATCTTAAAAGCCATCTCTGAAAAGCCCCACAGCAAATATCATTCTCAATGGGGAAGCACTGGGAGCACTTTCCCCTAAGATCAGGAACAAGACAGGGATGTCCACTCTCATCACACTGCTATTCACATAGTACTGGAAGTCCTAGCCTCAGCAATCAGACAACAAAAAGACATTAAAGGCATTCAAATTGGCAAAGAAGAAGTCAAACTCTCCCTCTTCGCCGATGACATGATACTCTACATAGAAAACCCAAAAGTCTCCACCCCAAGATTGCTAGAACTCATACAGCAATTCGGTAGCGTGGCAGGATACAAAATCAATGCCCAGAAGTCAGTGGCATTTCTATACACTAACAATGAGACTGAAGAAAGAGAAATTAAGGAGTCAATCCCATTTACAATTGCACCCAAAAGCATAAGATACCTAGGAATAAACCTCACCAAAGATGTAAAGGATCTATACCCTCAAAACTATAGAACACTTCTGAAAGAAATTGAGGAAGACACAAAGAGATGGAAAAATATTCCATGCTCATGGATTGGCAGAATTAATATTGTGAAAATGTCAATGTTACCCAGGGCAATATACACGTTTAATGCAATCCCTATCAAAATACCATGGACTTTCTTCAGAGAGTTAGAACAAATTATTTTAAGATTTGTGTGGAATCAGAAAAGACCCCGAATAGCCAGGGGAATTTTAAAAAAGAAAACCATATCTGGGGGCATCACAATGCCAGATTTCAGGTTGTACTACAAAGCTGTGGTCATCAAGACAGTGTGGTACTGGCACAAAAACAGACACATAGATCAGTGGAACAGAATAGAGAATCCAGAAGTGGACCCTGAACTTTATGGGCAACTAATATTCGATAAAGGAGGAAAGACTATCCATTGGAAGAAAGACAGTCTCTTCAATAAATGGTGCTGGGAAAATTGGACATCCACATGCAGAAGAATGAAACTAGACCACTCTCTTTCACCATACACAAAGATAAACTCAAAATGGATGAAAGATCTAAATGTGAGACAAGATTCCATCAAAATCCTAGAGAAGAACACAGGCAACACCCTTTTTGAACTCGGCCATAGTAACTTCTTGCAAGATACATCCACGAAGGCAAAAGAAACAAAAGCAAAATGAACTATTGGGACTTCATCAAGATAAGAAGCTTTTGCACAGCAAAGGATACAGTCAACAAAACTCAAAGACAACCTACAGAATGGGAGAAGATATTTGCAAATGACATATCAGATAAAGGGCTAGTTTCCAAGATCTATAAAGAACTTATTAAACTCAACACCAAAGAAACAAACAATCCAATCATGAAATGGGCAAAAGACATGAACAGAAATCTCACAGACGAAGACATAGACATGGCCAACATGCATATGAGAAAATGCCTCTGCATCACTTGCCATCAGGGAAATACAAATCAAAACCACAATGAGATACCACCTCACACCAGTGAGAATGGGGAAAAATTAACAGGCAGGAAACAACAAATGTTTGGAGAGGATGCGGAGAAAAGGGAACCCTCTTACACTGTTGGTGGGAATGTGAACTGGTGGCAGCACTCTGAAAACTGTGTGGAGGTTCCTCAAACAGTTAAAATATACCTGCCCTACGACCCAGCAATTGCACTGTTGGGGATTTACCCAAAGATACAAATGCAATGAAAATGCCAGGGACACCTGCAACCCCGATGTTTCTAGCAGCAATGGCCACGATAGCCAAACTGTGGGAAGGAGCCTCGGTGTCCAACGAAAGATGAATGGATAAAGTAGATGTGGTTTATGTATACAATGGAATATTACTCAGCTATTAGAAATGACAAATACCCACCATTTGCTTCAACGTGGATGGAACTGGAGGTATTATGCTGAGTGAAGTAAGTCAGTCGGAGAAGGACAAACATTATATGTTCTCATTCATTGGGGAATATCAATAATAGTGAAAAGGAATATAAGGGAAGAGAGAAGAATGTTGTGGGAAATATCAGAAAGGGAGACAGAACAGTAAAGACTGCTAACTCTGGGAAACGAACTAGGGGTGGTAGAAGGGGAGGAGGGCGGTGGGGTGGGAGTGAATGGGTGACGGGCACTGGGGGTTATTCTGTATGTTAGTAAATTGAACACCAATAAAAAATAAATTAAAACAAAGTCCAGGGCCAGATGGCTTCCCAGAGGAATTCTATCAAACGTTTAAAGAAGAAAACCATACCTATTCTCCTAAAGCTGTTTGGAAAGATCGAAAGAGATGGAGTACTTCCAAATTCGTTCTATGAGGCCAGCATCACCTTAATTCCAAAACCAGACAAAGACCCCACCAAAAAGGAGAATTATAGACCAATATCCCTGATGAACATGGATGCAAAAATTCTCAACAAGATACTGCCAATAGGATCCAACAGTACATTAAGAAAATTATTCACCATGACCAAGTAGGATTTATCCCGGGACACAAGGCTGGTTCAACACTCGTAAAACAATCAATGTGATTCATCATATCAGCAAGAGAAAAACCAAGAACCATAGGATCCTCTCATTAGATGCAGAGAAAGCATTGACAAAATACAGCATCCATTCCTGATCAAAACTCTTCAGAGTGTAGGGATAGAGGGAACATTCCTCACATCTTAAAAGCCATCTAGGAAAAGCCCACAGCAAATATCATTCTCAATGGGGAAGCACTTGGGAGCCTTTCCCCTAAGATCAGGAACAAGACAGGGATGTCCACTCTCACCACTGCTATTCAACATAGTACTGGAAGTCCTAGCCTCAGCAATCAGACAACAAAAAGACATTAAAGGCATTCAAATTGGCAAAGAAGAAGTCAAACTCTCCCCTCTTCGCCGATGACATGATACTCTACATAGAAAACCCAAAAGTCTCCACCCCAAGATTGCTAGAACTCATACAGCAATTCGGTAGTCTGGCAGGATACAAAATCAATGCCCAGAAATCAGTGGCATTTCTATACACTAACAATGAGACTGAAGAAAGAGAAATGAAGGAAGTCAATCCCATTTACAATTGCACCCAAAGCATAAGATACCTAGGAATAAACCTAACCAAAGTATGTAAAGGATCTATACCCTCAAAACTATAGAACACTTCTGAAAGAAATTGAGGAAGACACAAAGAGATGGAAAAATATTCCATGCTCATGGATTGGCAGAATTAATATTGTGAAAATGTCAATGTTACCCAGGGCAATTATACACTGTTTAATGCAATCCCTATCAAAATACCATGGACTTTCTTCAGAGAGTTAGAACAATTATTTTAAGATTTGTGTGGAATCAGAAAAGACCCCGAATAGCCAGGGGAATTTTAAAAAGAAAACCATATCTGGGGGCATCACAATGCCAGATTTCAGGTTGTACTACAAATGCTGTGGTCATCAAGACAGTGTGGTACTGGCACAAAAACAGACACATAGATCAATGGAACAGAATAGAGAACCCAGAAGTGGACCCTGAACTTTATGGTCAACTAATATTCGATAAAGGAGGAAAGACTATCCACTGGAAGAAAGACAGTCTCTTCAATAAATGGTGCTGGGAAAATTGGACATCCACATGCAGAAGAATGAAACTAGACCACTCTCTTTCACCATACACAAAGATAAACTCAAAATGGATGAAAGATCTAAATGTGAGACAAGATTCCATCAAAATCCTAGAGGAGAACTCGGCCACAGTAACTTCTTGCAAGATACATACATGAAGATAAAAGAAACAAAAACAAACATGAACTATTGGGACTTCATCAAGATAAAAAGCTTTTGCACAGCAAAGGATACAGTCACAAACTAAAAGACAACCTACAGAATGGGAGAAGAGATTTGCAAATGACGTATCAGATAAAGGGCTAGTTTCCAAGATCTATAAGAACTTCTTAAACTCAACTCCAAAGAAACAAACAATCCAATCATGAAATGGGCAAAAGACATGAAGAGAAATCTCACAGAGGAAGACATAGACATGGCCAACATGCACATGAGAAAATGCTCTGCATCACTGGCCACCAGGGAAATACAAACCAAAACCACAATGAGATACCACCTCACACCAGTGAGAATGGGGAAAATTATCAAGACAGGAAACCACAAATGTTGGAGAGGATGCGGAGAAAAAGGAACCCTCTTACACTGTTGGTGGGAATGTGAACTGGTGCAGCCACTGTGGAAAACTGTGGAGATTCCTCAAAGAATTAAAAATATACCTGCCCTATGACCCAGCAATTGCACTGTTGGGGATTTACCCCAAAGATTCAGATGCAATGAAACGCCGGGACACCTGCACCCCAATGTTTATAGCAGCAATGGCCACAATAGCCAAACTGTGGAAGGAGCCTCGGTGTCCAACGAAAGATGAATGGATACAGAAGATGTGGTTTATGTATACAATGGAATATTACTCAGCCATTAGAAATGACAAATACCCACCATTTGCTTCAACGTGGATGGAACTGGAGAGTATTATGCTGAGTGAAGTAAGTCAGTCAGAGAAGGACAAACATTATATGTTCTCATTCATGTGGGGAATATAAATAATAGTGAAAGGGAATATAAGGGAAGGGAGAAGAAATGTGTGGGAAATATCAGAAAGGGAGACAGAACGAAAAGACTGCTAACTCTGGGAAACGAACTAGGGGTGGTAGAAGGGGAGGAGGCGGGGGGTGGGAGTGAATGGGTGACGGGCACTGGGGGTTATTCTGTATGTAGTAAATTGAACACCAATAAAAAATAAATTAAAAAATACAAAATGAACCATAAAAAATTATGAACAGTATACACCAATAAATTAGGCAATCTAGAAGAAATGGACGCATTCCTGGAAAGCCACAAACTACCAAAACTGGAACAGGAAGAAATAAAAACCTGAACAGGCCAATAAGCAGGGTGGAAATTGAAGCAGTCATCAAAACCTCCCAAGACACAAAAGTCCAGGGCCAGATGGCTTCCCAGAGGAATTCTATCAAACGTTTAAAGAAGAAACCATACCTATTCTCTAAACCTGTTTGGAAAGATCGAAAGAGATGGAGTACTTCCAAATTTCGTTCTATGAGGCCAGCATCACCTTAATTCCAAAACCAGACAAAGACCCCACCAAAAGGAGAATTATAGACCAATATCCCTGATGAACATGGATGCAAAAATTCTCAACAAGATACTAGCCAA
The DNA here is from genome assembly GCF_011100685.1 of Canis lupus familiaris. Classification (NCBI taxonomy): domain Eukaryota; kingdom Metazoa; phylum Chordata; class Mammalia; order Carnivora; family Canidae; genus Canis; species Canis lupus. The sequence continues at coordinate 31,948 of NW_023331018.1, forward strand.
TAGGATCCAACAGTACATTAAGAAATTATTCACCATGACCAAGTAGGATTTATCCCGGGACACAAGGCTGGTTCAACACTCGTAAACAATCAATGTGATTCATCATATCAGCAAGAGAAAAACCAAGAACCATAGGATCCTCTCATTAGATGCAGAGAAAGCATTTGACAAAATACAGCATCCATTCCTGATCAAAACTCTTCAGAGTGTAGGGATAGAGGGAACATTCCTCAGCATCTTAAAAGCCATCTAGGAAAAGCCCACAGCAAATATCATTCTCCATGGGGAAGCACTGGTAGACTTTCCCCTAAGATCAGGAACAAGACAGGGATGTCCACTCTCACCACTGCTATTCACCATAGTACTGGAAGTCCTAGCCTCAGCAATCAGACAACAAAAAGACATTAAAGGCATTCAAATTGGCAAAGAAGAAGTCAAACTCTCCCTCTTCACCGATGCCATGATACTCTATATAGAAAACCCAAATGTCTCCACCCCAAGATTGCTAGAACTCATACAGCAATTTGGTAGCATGGCAGGATACAAAATCAATGCCCAGAAATCAATGGCATTTCTATACACTAACAATGAGACTGAAGAAAGAGAAATGAAGGAATCAATCCCATGTACAATTGCACCCAAAAGCATAAGATACCTAGGAATAAACCTAACCAAAGTTGTAAAGGATCTATACCCTCAAAACTATTGAACACTTGTGAAAGAAATTGAGGAAGACACAAAGAAATGGAAAAATATTCCATGCTCATGGATTGGCAGAATTAATATTGTGAAAATGTCAATGTTACCCAGGGCAATTTACATGTTTAATGCAATCCCTATCAAAATACCATGGACTTTCTTCAGAGAGAACAAATTATTTTAAGATTTGTGTGGAATCAGAAAAGACCTCGAATAGCCAGGGGAATTTTATAAAAGAAAACCATATCTGGGGGCATCACAATGCCAGATTTCAGGTTGTACTACAAAGCTGTGGTCATCAAGACAGTGTGGAACTGGCACAAAAACAGACACATAGATCAATGGAACAGAAAAGAGAACCCAGAAGTGGACCCTGAACTTTATGGTCAACTAATATTTGATAAAGGAGGAAAGACTATCCACTGGAAGAAAGACAGTCTCTTCAATAAATGGTGCTGGGAAAATTGGACATCCACATGCAGAAGAATGAAACTAGACCACTCTCTTTCACCATACACAAAGATAAACTCAAAATGGATGAAAGATCTAAATGTGAGACAAGATTCCATCAAAATCCTAGAGGAGAACTCGGCCACAGTAACTTCTTGCAAGATACATACATGAAGATAAAAGAAACAAAAACAAACATGAACTATTGGGACTTCATCAAGATAAAAAGCTTTTGCACAGCAAAGGATACAGTCAACAAAACTAAAAGACAACCTACAGAATGGGAGAAGAGATTTGCAAATGACGTATCAGATAAAGGGCTAGTTTCCAAGATCTATAAGAACTTCTTAAACTCAACTCCAAAGAAACAAACAATCCAATCATGAAATGGGCAAAAGACATGAAGAGAAATCTCACAGACGAAGACATAGACATGGCCAACATGCACATGAGAAAATGCTCTGCATCACTGGCCACCAGGGAAATACAAACCAAAACCACAATGAGATACCACCTCACACCAGTGAGAATGGGGAAAATTATCAAGACAGGAAACCACAAATGTTGGAGAGGATGTGGAGAAAAAGGAACCCTCTTACACTGTTGGTGGGAATGTAAACTGGTGCAGCCACTCTGGAAAACTGTGTGGAGGTTCCTCAAAGAGTTAAAAATAGACCTGCCCTACGACCCAGCAATTGCACTGCTGGGGATTTACCCCAAAGATTCAGATGCAATGAAACGCCGGGACACCTGCACCCCGATGTTTATAGCAGCAATGTCCACAATAGCCAAACTGTGGAAGGGGCCTCGGTGTCCATCGAAAGATGAATGGATAAAGAAGCTGTGGTCTATGTATACAATGGAATATTACTGAGCCATTAGAAACGACAAATACCCACCATTTGCTTCAACGTGGATGGAACTGGAGGGTATTATGCTGAGTGAAGTAATCAATCGGAGTAGGACAAACATTTTATGTTCTCATTCATGTGGGGAATATAAATAATAGTGAAGGGAATAGAAGGGAAGGGAGAAGAAATGGGTAGGAAATATCAGAAAGGGAGACAGAACATAAAGACTCCTAACTCTGTGAAACGAACTAGGGGTGGTGGAAGGGGAGGAGGGCGGGGGGTGGGGGAGAGTGGGTGACGGGCACTGAGGGGGGCACTTCACGGGATGAGCACTGGGTGTTATTCTGTATGTTGGCAAATTGAACACCAATAAAAAATAAGTTTATTATAAAAAAATTTTAAAAAAGGAAAGGAGAAAGAGAAAGAAGGAAAGAAAAAAAGAAAAAAGGAAGCAGAAAGAGAAAAAGAAAAAAGGGGGAGGCATACAAATCAAAAAGAAAAAGAGTAAATAAGCACACAAGGAGAGTATCTTCTGATTCTGTATACTTTAAGTCCCTTGACTTCCCTGGAACTTGTCTGTCTAGCTGGTCTTCTGGGGGAGGGGCCTGTTGTGCTGATTTTCAGGTGTTAGCACTTGAGGGAGCTGCTGTGCCCCTGCCTGGTGCAGGGCTCAGTGGGGGCTGTTTACCCCGTGAGGCCCCAGGAGGAACAACCGCAGTGGCGGGGCCAGCTCTGGAGCCCTGGATTCAGCCCCCGCAGTAACTCCGGAGCTCTCCGTCTGCAGGGCCTGGAGGCTCCGGGGCGGGGCCGCTGATCTGCTCAGCTGGGGCAGGAGCATCCTCGCTGTCCTGGGCCCTCCCGGCCTCTGCCTGTCCCGGGGGAGGCCAGATCCTGGGCTGTGTCCCGGCGCCCTGTGCTCCGGGTCTGCGCTGTTGGATTTGCGCTCCTGCCCCGCAGCCCCCTCCGCGGAGCCGCGGCCCGAGCCCCTCCGAGCTGCTCCGGGTCCAGCCTGCGCGCTGCAGCCCTTTAGGGAGCTCGGCGCACTCTCCCGGGGCGCAGGTGTCTGTTAGTGTCCCAGGGAGCCCGAGGGCATCCCCGCCCTCCTGGGGTCCTGCTCTAACTCCCTGCAAGAGCCTTTCCACACGGGAAGGTTGGTGCAGCTCCTGCTTCTCCGGGACGGGGCTTTCCTGTCCTGGGGACACTGCCCAGCCTCAGCCCGGCTCCTCGCGGGGGTCCTCCCCCTTGGAGGCCTTTTGTTTCCTTATTTCTTCCCCCCCACCCCACCCCCGGCTTCCTACCTTGGTAGAAGTGTGAACTCTTCTCACTGTAGCATTCCAGCTGTTCTCTCTTTAAATCTCAGGCCGAAAAAAATAAAACAAAATAAATCTCAGACCAAATTCGTAGATTTTCAGGATGATTTGAAGGTTATCTAGATAATTTGGTGGGGACAGGTGACGTGGGGACCCTACTCTTCCTCCATCTTGCCCATGCATTCATTTTAAAACCATTATTGAGCTCTTTTTATATTTTCTCTTATCTGACTCTATTTGTATCCAATATACCCAGAACAGACACCGATGTGTTATGTATTTCAATACAAATTTTTGCAATCATTACTGCCCTTTTAAAATTACTGGAGCTGGACCACAATAGACAGATGCTAGTCTGGGGTGTGAGGATCAGAGAAAACTTTTATAGTAACAGCATCTGATACTTGAAGTGACATAGACAGGAGAAAGCACTAATAGGTGAAGTTGCTGATCTGGCTGCCCATGATGATCTAAATGAGATCTATTTCACTAATGGGAGGGAAAATAAGGAAATGTAAACAGAAAATTTCAACACTAATTTAGAGAATTCTTGCCATGAAGAAGAAAGAAGGTATGGCTGAGAAAGTGGGATTATGAGTTTATAAAATTTTTAAATTCCTAGGTCACTTCCCTCTTTACTTTGAAGACTTTAACCCTTGGGTCACTGTCATCCCATGGCACACTACTATTTATAGATCTTAAGTTTTCTAGTCTTCACATAAAATGAAATATTCTATTATTCTGCCTTCTCAGAATTCCTCGGATGATCTCAGCCATCCATGCCATGGTCGTATCTTTCATATTGCCATTACCAAGAGTTGCCATCGCCACCTCAAATTCTGAAACCACAGAATCCTGAGCAAAATAAAATGGTTACAGTTTTCAGGCACTAATTTCCGAGACGGTTTATTATACAGTAGGGGATAACCGAAATGCTGAGAGTTATGCTCCCATTCATTCCATCAAAATAGATACCGGTGGGGCTTTTCACACTACTAATTAAAGCTACCATCTCTCTCAAAACAAAACAAGACAAAACAAAACAAGCTCCCCAACGCATGCTCCCTCTCCTGCTATGGAAGGAGAGAGGGAATAAACTGCCAGAAAGCTTCTAAAGAAAACATTTCCTGTATACACCAAAAAAATAATAATAAAGATAACGTATAGAGAAGGGTTCTTAGTTGTAAGCAAGAGATATTGACTATGTTTGATTTAAGCTAAAAGGAAAAATGTTGAAAGTGGTCATTCTGGTCCTGCAGCCAGAACCACAGGCCACAATCAGATAGAATGGGTGTGATGACAGCATCGCTGCCACTCAGCACTAGATGGCGCACGTCGCTCTGCCAACACCATCAGCCCAGGCCCTGCTGCTGGAGCCGCTGCTTCACTGAGGCTGGAAATTGGGCTGTTGGTGCTTCCTCTGCCCCTGAAAGAAAAAGACTAAGAAAAGTGTATGCTGACCAACAGTAGGTCAGTCAGGTGATCCAGGTGAACAGCAGTAGTGATCATGTGGGTAGTATGTGCCCTTGAGATGATGTGATGGAGATAATACTTTATCTTTGTGACCTCCCTCCCCTAAACCCATAACCTTAGTCTAATTCGAGAAAAACACCAGACAAATTCTAACAGGTCATCTTCCTATAAAATATGTGACCAGTGATCCTTAAAACTGGAACAGTCAACAAAACAGAAGTCTGAGAACCTGTCACAACCAAGAGGAGCTTAAGGAGAGATGCCCAGTAAATGTAATATGGCATCCTGTGTGGGATCCTGGATCAGAAAAGGCATATAAGGGAAAAGAGAAGAAAAGAAAAGAACGGGGGCACCTGAGTGGCTCAGTCAGTTAAGCATCTGCCTTTGGCTCAGGTCATGATCTCGGGGTCTGAGACCAAACCTCACGTGGGTCTCCCTACTCAGGGGGGAGTCTGCTTCTCCCTCTACCCCTCCCCCCACTCCTGTAATCTCTCTCAAATGAATAGATCAACTCTTTAAAGGAAAGAAAGAAATCCAAATGAAGTATGAATTTTGGTTAATACTGTATCAGTATGGGAGAGGGCTTGGTGGCTTAGTCATTTGGGTGTCTTCCTCTTGGTTTCAGCTCAGGTCGTGATTTTGAGATGTTGGGGAGGTAGGATTATTCCCACATTTGGGGCTCCATACTCAGCATGAAGGATACTTGGGATTCTCTCTCTCCCTCCCCCTAGGCACTTCCCCCTGCTGTCTCTCTCTCAAATAAATAAATAAATAAATAAATAAATAAATAAATAAATAAATAAATAAATCTTAAAATCATGGGATATCAATGTTGATTTTCTTAATTGTGACAAATACTATAATAATAATAATGTAAGATGTCAGTAATAAAGGAAAGTGGCATATGAACACTCAGGGTACTTCTCAGTTTTTCTATAAGCCTAAACCTGATCTAAAAAAATACATTTATTTTTAAAAAACAAAAGAAACAGCTTGTTTTCCTTGCTTTTTCATGTCACTAGAGCTTAATTCAGAATATACACTGGGAATTTCTGAATGACTCCACCTTGCTAGCTAACTACTGCCGCAGTGAAGACAAGAAACTGAATTTCAGGTGTATTCAGCTTCTAAGGAGGGAGACAGGCTCTAACTAGCCCAAGACACACAAAAGACCATAAATGTGGAAAGGCAACTCAAATGACCAGAAGCCAAAAACTGACATATGGCCATTACACATGGCCTGTGAAACCAAATCCCCTCGCTAATGTCTTGACTACCGATAGATTTCAGCCTGACCAGTGTAATTCATAATCTGCATAACACCATATTCTAAGTAGTTGTAGAGCACAGAATGTTGAGTTCAGACATACAATAGCTTAGCATATGGACTGCTTCTGTGGGCATTATGTCAGTCCTCATCTGAGGGTCTTGAGGGGCTCAGTTGGTTAAGCGTGTGCCATCAGCTCAGATCATGATCTGGGGGTCTTTGGATGGAGCCTGGTGTCAGGCTCCCTGGTCAGCAGGGAGTGCGCTTCTTCTCCGCTCTGCTCTCCTCTCTCTCCATCCTTGCCCTCTCCCCTGTTTCATGCTTTCTCTCTCTCTCAAACAAACAAACAAACAAACAAACAATAAATAAATAAATAAAATCTTAAAAAATATAGTGTCCTATTCTGATTGTGTTTACTAATATAATCCAACTGCTAGTACACTATCTGCCGCAAATTAGATTCTCAATAAGTATTTCCTGAAAGAATATGAGTGTAGGAAACGTATTGGCTCAAGTCCAGTCTCTTTACATTTTTAAATGATTTTATTAATTTATTTTACATAGAGGCCAGAATCAGGGAGAGCGGCAGTTAGAGAGAGGGGGAAGAGGCTCCCCACCCCTAGGATTGCAGCCTGAGCCTAAGAAAGATACTAAATCAACTGAGCCACCCAGGTGCCCCTGTACTTTTTATTAAATAATAACAGATGGGTTCATATCAGAAGATCTGTTTTCATGATGCTAGAAAGAAATGGAGTTTGTAGCAATCAATTGCTTGCAAATCAAGGTCATGTCCCATAGAGCTTCAGAGTCCTTTACCTTAAAATGAACGTCATGTATTGAAAGAAACCTTACAAGATTGTTCCATTAAAAACTCTGGACCTTTATAGTGAAGTGACTGCAACCAAAACTTACCTTGTTCAATTAGATAGCAGGCTCAGGGCTTCAGGGGACTTTGAAGGCACATGGTCAGAAACCTCGCATCTATGAGAGGTAGGAGAGAAGGTCTGGGCATTCTCTGTCTTGCTTTGTGCCTTTTCCATCTCCCTGGTCTCACTGGGTTTTGAGCCTGTTTCCTGGCAATACTTACAAGTTAAAATTTAAATTTTGTCTGGCTGCATTATTATGACTTTCATAAAGGTCAGCCTCATCACAAACAATTCATAGCACACACCTACCACCCCCCTAATCTTGAAAAATACCATTGAGTGAATAGCAGTGATCTGAGTAAGAATTTGCACATTAAAAGGTAGATTATGGGGTTCTGTTTGGATGATAGCAATCAGACAACTAATTGTATTGGCACCATTATACATTTAAATCTCTGATTTTAGCCAAACTTTAATCATGCCTTCACATTCATTTTGCTCGTCCTTATGTGGTAAGCAGAATAATGGTCCCCCAAAGATGTCCATGTCCTAATCCTCAGGAACTCTAAATATGTTACCTTACACCAGAATAGGACTTTATGCTTAGAATTAAAATAAATATCTTCAAATGGGAGGTTATCCTTGATTATTTATTTATTTATTTATTTTTGGAATATGGTAACAGGAAATCAGAAGATAGGTAGAGAATGAGCTTGAAAAAATTATTCCTGTGTCTTTCTCACTGCCATACAACTAAGTCCACAACTCCTGTCTCATGGCATTCTATATTCAGGTATCCTGTTCAAGTCCTAGTTGTCTTTCAGGCCCAGAGTGGTACCAACTGCTTTCTCACTTGGTAGCCCTGGGATGCCACTATGTGTTGTTAGTTTCCAAAATCCTGTCTTTACCTTTATCTGATAGATAAAATCTCCACGTACCTCATAAGAATGTGAGAAGGACAGCAGAAACCATATATACGTTTTCTTTGTAATCATGCTCTTCACTACCCACTTCAAACACACATGCATGCACATGTGCAGGGACACATACATGTGGCACCTTGCTTATAGTAAGTGATTAAGTACTGATTGTTTATTTATTGGTTATTTGATGAAATAAATTCAGAAATATCTAAAAATAAGAGTTAGAGCATGATCTGGGATAGATTCATAATAATATACCATGTATGATTTTAAACAGATGGATTTCACTGGTCCCAGGATTTATAAAATGTGCATGTTTCTTATAAGATTTCCTAACTCTTAGGAGCCAAAAGACCAACCAGAAGGAAGCAGACCCTCCTTCTGTGGGTCCATGAATTATTGTCCTTCTTCTACAAAGGAAGTACTGGATGAAGGATGGAGGGTAGGTCGACAGCAAGGTCTCAGGATGAGGATCTGACCAAATTCCAAGCTTGCTGAGGAAATTACTCAGTAGTTTGTATAGGTAAGGAGCTAAAAGGGTCTCACAGTCAGTGGCAGATTTCAAGCCTGCATGGGAAATTCCTTGTGGCCACTTTCCTCAGAGCTCCCTTCACATCCTTGTTCCTCAAGCTATAGATGAGGGGATTGAGCATGGGTGTCACCATTGCATAGAACACAGACACAAGTTTTTTCTGTTCTTTGGAAGACTTTGGTGTCATGTAAGTGACAATTCCTGACCCATAAAAGAGGATGACCACCATGAGGTGGGAACCACAGGTAGAGAATGCCTTGAGCCTCCTCACAGATGACTTCATCCTGACCACAGTCACTATGATGTGGCCATAGGATACTAGAATTAGGGAGACAGGTATGAGGAGAATTATGACACCCATGAGGAAAATGGCCATCTCTGAAGTGTGGGTGTCTGTGGATGCCAGGATCAAGAGTGCAGGGGCCTCACAAAAGAAATGAGCAATACTATTGCTCTCTCGGTAAGGCAGCCTTAGTATAAAAGTGGTATCTACCACAGACACCAGAATGCCGCTGGTCCATGATCCCGCAGCCAGCTGAACACACACCCTCCAAGTCATAATGCTAGGGTAATGCAAAGGGTTGCAGATGGCCACGTATCGATCATAGGACATCACTGCCAGCAAGGCACACTGTGTACCCCCAAAAATGAGGAAGAGTAAAAGCTGAGCTGCACAACGTGTGAATGAAATGATCTTTTTCCTGGATAGCAGATGAACCAGGGCCTGAGGAACAATGTTGGTAGAAAAACAGAGATCAGCCAAAGATAAGTTGCAGAGGAAAAAATACATGGGTGTGTGAAGCCGAGAGTCAGCCTGAACAAGGCGCATGAGAAGCAGATTTCAAGCACAGTAACCAGGTAGACACCCAGGAATAAAATAAATAGGAGCTTCTGAGTGTGGGGGTCATCAGAGAGTCCCAGGAGGAGGAACTCTGTCACCTGCGACTGATTTGCTGCTCTCATACTTTGTTGTTTCAGGAAGAAGTCTACATGCTAAACATAGGTCCATAGAACCTCAGATTTGGAGGCCGTTTGAATTGCTCTCAATCACTATCAACCATTCCAAAACTCCCCTTGTTATAAAAATGATCATGCTGCTTTAGTTGGAGCATTTTCAGTGTTGTAAAACTTCGTACTTTTAAGCTGGCGCCTTCATTCTTAGTAAGTGTAGAGTAGATCAAAAGAATCTTCTTATTCTGAATATCTAATAATTAAAGAGATTTGATTAATCTGTAAGTTATGGCATAGAATTTCACTTTATTATCAACTAGAAATTTGAGTCCTATGCTGTTATTGCCACACCTCCCCCATTTTATGCTGGCATCGATTTTTTATTTATTCTTTGGGCATATGACTGTTGTCTCTTCCCTGAAAAGACAGTCACTAAGATATAAAAAATGAAAAAGGGCCAAAGTATCTTAAAGAACTGACATTTTCTTGGACAAAATAACTTGTTTTGAAAGAGCTGGCAAATCAAGAAGTAATGGGCTAGTATGCCATCATCTCTTTGGTAATCGCACCCACGGCTTCGGATGGAACTCCCAAATATCAATCTTAACCATCAAAAACTTCCAAAATGGCAGACACACTATGACAGCATTTCCACTTGAAGCCACCAGGTTGACTAATTTTCTGCGTGCAGACTACACAGCACTAATGCACCACCTCTAGCCCATCAGCTCTCATTGCCTTGCATTACGTGTCTCCTCTTCCCAGAAAATAAAAACTCCTCTTAAAACTAAATCTTTAGCATTTTTGTGACCTTTTATAGACATGATGTGGTGATTTATTTGATCAATTATAATTAATTAATTAAATTTAAAACTTGACCTTATGGTTTAGTAGAGTTGCTTAAGAAGCCTGTCAGATTCTCTGTGTCTAAGGCAGAAACATTGGTTGTTCCTGACTTTGTTCCCTCTCACAGGAAAAAGAAACAACAACTATTCCAGAATAAAACACCACGAAGAAGCAACCTGCACCACAGAGACCAAGAGAGATGGCATTAGAAAGGTAAAAGAAGCAACTACACGTTGAATGCATTGTCCTTCACCCAGGCCGGTGCAACATCATGTGGACAGGCCTCCACTGAGCTTTCTAGTTCTCTAAATAAGAAAAGAAAACCCAGGGGAGATGATCTGCGCTGCCCCAGCATTGTGAGTGCTTTGCAGGAGGCCCTGCTCTGACCCCAAACTATAGGGACTGCAGGGGAGTCAATGGGGCTCTACCACTGGAATCTGATTGTGATAGAGAAGGGAGAGAGGCTTGCAACAATCAGCATACAGATCTTGGCAGAACAAAATTCATACCTGCTGTGCCCAAGGACTAATCCCAACCTGTAGCTTTGCTCATATGCAGGACTAGCTCAGATATGTACTCTGGCCAAGGAACAAGGTGGGGTGCAGAGCTGCTTGATTCAGATCCTCAAAGGAGTTTTACTAACCTCAGAGACTGGTTTCCCAGATGCAGACAGTGAGCTGAATCACAACCCTGCCTGCTGTGAAGAGTGTCTGCTGGCCTCATCTGACCAGAAGGGCTGAGGATAACTCCTGAAGCAGTACAGCCGAGCAGAGCTCTAGCTGAGAGGTCAGTGGGAAGAGCTGATTGCACCCAGAGAAAAGCCAGTACCAGAGGAACATTCCTGTGCTACATACAGGCAGAGGCATTAATTCATAGCCTAGACTGAAGGTAAATCCCAGCCCCTCCTAACTGGAGAACCTGCCTGGGAAACTGAGAGTAGCCTGAAATGACTCAACTCCCACCTAGGCAAGGAAACTAGGGCATCGCCCCACCCACTGTCAAGAGGGTCTCCTGGCTTCATCTGATTGGAAGGACTGGTGACAGCTCCTAGGGCAGTGCATCCCAGGGACATTCAAGCTAAGAGGCAGGTGCACAGAACTGAGAGTTTGCAGAGCAAAGCCAGTGGCTCTGTTCCATCAGGAAGCTTAGGGTGGGTCAAGACAAGAGAACAGAAATTAGCCAGCTTTAGAGCTGCTTTCCCACTGTGCTCAGGCAAGAAATCTTGTGTAGCTCTACTCATCACTGAATACAGCCTTCAGCTTGTGCAACCACAGAACCTCACCACAGCACATTGAAACTGCCTAGCCCATCCAACGGCCCTATATACAGTGGCACTAGAGAAGAGAGCACAACTGTAGCTTCCCTCATCTGTAGAGCAAAACTGATAACATCACTTGGCCAGGGAATTCAGTAAACCTTCTGAAGGACGGATTGGGGTCCTTAAATAAGAGCTGTACAGGCTTTGGGTTCTGTCTTGCTGCCCTGCCAGAGCAGGGAGGCTCTTTCATATATTATTACTAAATATAGTACCCAGTCTTCATCCTCTAAAAAGCCTGACCAGAGAATCCAGGCAGCCACGGGGCCCATCCTACAACCTCACTTCGGTAGGGAACTAAGACAGAAGTCCTAACCCAACTGTTTTTGGCCGGTGGCACACCTCCCATCACATTAATAGAATGAAAGAAAAGAATCATATGATCATCTCAATAGGCACAGAAAAAAAAGATTTGACCAAATTCAACACCCATTTGTGATGAAAACTCAACATATCATTCATAGAAGGAACATATCTCAGTATAATAAAGGCCATGATTTGACAGCCCACAATTATTGTCATAGTTGATGGTGAACAATTGAAAAGCTTTTCCTCTAGGATCAGGAACAAGACAAAGTTGCCCACTTTCACTACTCTAGTCAACATAATACTAGAGGTCCTGGCCAGAGCAATCAGGGAAGAAAAGTAAAAGGTATAACAATCGAAACTGTCTGTATTTGCAAATGATAAAATTTGACATGCAGAAAATCCTAAAGACTCAATCAAAAGAAGAAAACCTGTTAGATCTAATTAATGAATTCAGTAAAGTTGCAGGATCCAAAATCAACAAAATCAGTAGCATTTCTATACACCATCAACACAGTTTCTAAAAAACAAATCAATCCCATTTGTAGTATCATCAAAAACAATAAAATAATTTGGAATAAATGTAAGGAGATGTAAGTGCTCTACGATGAAAACTACAAGACATTGATGAAAGAAATCCAAGACAAAAAGAAATGGAAAGCTATCTCATGTTCATGTTTAGAAGAATTAACAAATGTCAGTACCACCAAAACCTAGCTATAGATTCAATGCTGTCCTTATCAAGAGTCCAATGGCAATTTACAGAAGTAAATGAAACACTCCTCAAGTTTATATGGAACCACGAAAAACTGCAAATCGCCAAAGAAATCTGAGAAAGAAGAACAAAGCAGGAGGCATCACACTTCCTGATTTCTAGCTATATTATAAACCTATCATCAAAACATTATGGCATTGGCATAAATACAAACAAATAAACCAATGGAACATAATGGAGAATACGTAAATAAACTCAAACATATGGAGACAAATAACACTGGACAGGGGAACAAAGAATGCTCAATGAAGGAATGATAATCTGTTTGATAAATGGTGTTGGCGTAATTGGATAGTCACATGCAATAGATTGAAACCAGACTCACCTCTTATACCACTCTCAAAAATTAATTTCCAATGGATTAGACTTAAGTGTAGGTCCTGAAAGAAAACAAATAAAAAACAAAAATAGTAGAAAAGGTGATCAGACTTGTTACCAGAGGCAGAGGGTATGGGGAGGACATTTTGGAGGAAGGGGACCAAAAACTACAACTTCTAGTTATAAGATAGATATATACTAGGGAAAGAATGTAGACCATGACGGCTACAGCTAAGACTACTTTATAGTATATTAGAAAGTTGTTAAGAGAGTACTTCTAAGTTCTCATCAGAAGAATATTTTTCCTTTTCCTTTTTTTTTCTTTTCTTTTTTTCTTGTTTCTCTATAAGAGAAGATGGATATGAGTTGAACCTACTATGGTAATGGTAATCATATCACAATATATGTAAATCAGGCCATCATGCTATATTCCTTGAACTTACACAGTGATGTATGTCAATTATTTCTCAATAAAACTGAGAGGGTGGAGGGTGGAAGACTTTCATTATGTGTAGAGAGATTTGCAAGACTTGGGGAGTAATAATAAAATTTCATGAAATGGTTCAAAAAGAAGGGAGAACAATCTAAAGTCTAAAGATTAAGACCCTATACAAAGTTTAAGCTTTTGGCCCTTTATCTACTTGGTAAAGGTGTCTCAAAATAATGGTTCAAATGCATCACATAAAATGTATAGGGTTGCCAAGAAGACCAGTAATATTCACATAGAGTTTATTACAATAGTTTTAGGAAGCAAATATATAATATAATGATACATGTGCTTCTTTATTAATTAATTAAATATCAAAGCATTGTGGCAGGTCTAATAATGATCTTAATTAGAAAATTAATGAGCATAAAGGATATTTGTAGGTATCTTCAACAACTACAACGTGATATAAAAATACCTGTGATTTCTGTTGGTGATGAAGTCATGGATACTGCTAATGATAGTTTGGCTTAGATACCAACATTCAAACAAGCAGGACATTTTGAATTCCAGTTAGAGTAAAGAAGAAATAAAGAAATAGCATCACATCTTAATTGAAGAGCACTCTAAAGTTCAACTTAAGAAGTCCTAGGCTAGGGGTACCTCGGTGGTTCAGTCAGGGAAGCATCTGCCTTCAGCTCAGGTCATGATCCAGGGTCATGGGATCCAGCCCCACGTTGGACTCCCTGCTCTGCATGGAGCCTGCTTCTCTTCCCTGCCCCTGCTTTCGCTCTCGCTTTCTGTCTAGTCAAATAAATAAATAAAATCTTAAAAAAGCGTTTCCTAGGCTAAAGAAATGCCCCGTTTTCTCAAAAAGACATTATCACATTCTATGTTATCTGATAATGGGGTCTTAGGCATCTGGATAGATCTATGAGTCAAAGCGATGAAGGGTTCCAATTCATCATTGTAAGAAAGCATGAATCAATAAAACATTAATATAAGCAACCACATCTCTAGCTGACATTCTTTGAGGGTTCCCTTATCTAACCCTAGGCCACCTTTCCAGCCATTTTTCCTGCCACATAGTTAGGACGCATTGAATTTTTTTCCTCACTGATTTTTGCTGGGCATAATCCCTTTATTCAGAGGTATGCCCACTACTAGGTTTACTATCACTTTCTTGAACATTCATGATACTTTGAATATTCAGTCAGCTTCTTTGTAGATCAAAAGACATTGGCCAAGCACATTATTGGTACTGGGGATACAGAAAAAAGAACCAGGCCCTGAAGTCAAAGAACCTCAAATACAAATACCCAAACTTAGTCATATAGTCATATTTCATCCTCAGTAGCAGTGTGGTCCCAGAAATATCATAGATTCGTGGCAAATAATAGCTTAATGAATGAATATACTGGGTCAAGTGAGTCTGTATGACCTAACAGTTACTTAAATCAAACTTAAAAAGAACAGCTTCTAAAGAAAAATGTAGTCTATTGCTGAAGTAGCTGACATAAAAATACATTTTGAGACCACACCCTGTTTTAAGAATGGTACTTTGGGAATTTCCTTTCATCTGGTGGAAGGTATTACTTGGCTAGTTCTTAGAGTCTCCCCAAATGCTTTAGACTTTGTTACTCTCTCCACCACAGTTCACACCCGTCCCAGAGTAGAAATTATTGCATGTCTCTAATCTCAGGGAAAATTAAAGGACAAGCAAATATTCTCAGTTTTGATGAATAGAGATACCATAAAACTGAACACTTTTCCCAAAGTTTTAAGTGATGCTTATAATCAGTGGTTAACCTAACAGACGGGCAGCTGCAGGATTTTGCTGATTTCTATACCTTCATCCAACTAATAACTATAGGTTTTTAATGATTCCATTTAGGAAGCATATTACTCAGGAACACCTTTCTTTCTGACCCACACATGTTTCCCATCCCCCACTCCCACTCACTCCCAATACATGTAGACATATACAAGTCAACACATCTAGTCTAGAGACTAGATACATTAGTGTACCTTGAGCCTCGTGTACTTTTATCATGGCTGATAACTTTACATTGGATTTATTTTCTTTCTCTCTGAGTGTAATAAGTGCAAGGACCGCATCTGACTCAACTTTTTTCACAGCATAGAATAAATTGGTCCAGAATAAGTGTACAACACACGTTTTCTGAGCTGATTTCACCTGAGCCAGAATATCAGAAGACAGAGATCTATCTGAGTCAGGGATGAGTGTGACTTGTGATCTGTCAGATGTAGGAGCTCTCACCAACTCTGGCACAATAGTAGAAGACTACACCCCTGTCAAGTCCAAATTTGCTTTTAAAACCATATTATTCTCTAATGCAAATGTGGAGGAGAAAATGTTCCCCCAAGTGACTGTGAACCTGCCCCCAGAGTCAGGAAGCTTCTGAAAGGAAATCATGTGTGCTGTCAACCTTTCTCTCACATCATTCTGCCTTTTCAAGAGATTGAATGTCAACTTTAAGTTCATTTCTCTAATAATGACATTTATGAGAAATCAAACAAGATGATAGGGTCACGGAGCCATGCATTTTCTCATCTGATGTTTTGTTTAGGAAGAAGATTCTGAGGGAGTCCATAGGAACCAAGAGAAAATACTAAATTTCAGTTCTGATTACAAAATCTTGTGTGCTAAAAATCACCTAGTCTCTATAATACATACCCACTTCCTGTCTTCCAAGCCCAGCTCAACAAGGCATAAACATCCCCACTCAGAGGACAAGTACTGATTCCATGGAAGTTCTACTTAAGTCCTCTCTAGGTGAGGACTATGATTCTTCTTCACAAGGAATTTGGCATTGCAATTATGGTTTGATAAGGTAGACCCACTATGGAAAACACCTTGGCTAGATCTATAAGAGAGTTCTACCCCTAAGGATCAGATTGTTTCAACAAAATTAGTTGAATTTTAAAAGCCAAATTTATGAAAAGATTGACACCAATTCTCTCACAATGTATGCCAGATTATTACCTTTGTTCACCATGTGCCTTCTCTTTCCATCTCTCTAATAATCTTACCCCCATTTTCTCATCTGAGGAAGGAAAAAAGATCACATTAGCATGTTAGTGGGCAGAGGGGAGAGCGAAAAAGAGTGTGAGCATCTAGTCATAAGTTATCTGAGTCAAAGAGTTCCATAAAATCTCTGAAGCCAAGATCAAAGACAAGGCAGAAAGGGGAATCCCCACAACTCTGCTGTCCTTCTGTTGCCACCAAATGTGTTATTGACATCAAGGCATACTGTGCAACTATAGTTCCATTTAAATGAGGTCACCAGAAGGATACTTGGAGCAGTCTCTGCAGTGGGTGAAGTCTCAGGAGAATTCTGAATCATTAGGGTGGATCTTGAGCTCTGTTTCTTTTAGAGGTTCCCAAATGATTATAAGGAAGACAGAAAATAACATGCAGTTAGCACTCACATCTCCATTTATGGACCCATTATTAGTTCTGCTTACCTGCCTTCTTTTTTGGGAAGCGTTGTATTGTTGCAATGAAGTAATGGGTTTCTAGGTTCTAGGTTGCAACCCCGTTGTATTATGTATTATATATATGATTTTTAAGAACTTCATAATTTGAACAATGTGAATATGATGTGCCCCAGATAATAAAAGATTCTACGATTATTAACATTTTAACCCTATTTTCTTGGTTTCTCCTTATACACATAGTTATTTTTTAGAATGGCTATTATTTTTTTATTGGAATTCAATTTGCCAACATATAGCATAACACCCAGTGCTCATCCCATCAAGTGCCCCCCTCAGTGCCCGTCACCCAGTGACCCCCATCCCCGGCTCACCTCCCTTTCCACCACCCCATAGTTATTTTAATAGCTTGATGCTAAATCATGGACGTACTGCCCAGAATACATAAGGAACTCCTACAGGTAGGAAAAGTCAGAAAATTCCAGTTTTTAAAATGGGGAAAAGACTAGACAAGTCTTTACAGCATAGGAAATACAAATTACTAAGAAGTATATGAAAAGGTACACAGTGGAATTAGCCACGAGAACACATAAATTAAAAGCATAGTGAAATCCATTAAGGCTCAAAAGAATGGATTAAAATGTTGAGGATGTGGAGTACTTCACATTGCTGATGGGAGTTTAACTTGGCACAATCAATTCAAAAAGTCCATTTGGAAGCGTCTCTGAAAACTTACCTTAAATATATGCCCTCCCTCCTACAACCAGTAGTTTTACTCCTCTGTGGTATCCATACTTTGTGGATAGGAGTGTTTAAAATCCACCCATAAATATGAACGATGATTTTTATAAAGCCTTACTTTTAATAGCTCGATGTGGAAACAATATAATTTCATGGATAGTAGAAAGGATAAATTGTAATACAGTCATGCAGTGCAATACTTTGATATTTTTGAAAGAAATAAACTACTACTACATGAAACCAGGTAGACAGAAAGATGTTTAGTAGAAGAAGCCAGACATTAGAATGTATTCCTTTTATAAAAAGATTTATTTATTTATTTGAGAGAGAGAGAATAAGCAAGAGAAGGAGCAGAGGGAGGAGGTTTCATATCCAAAATATATAAAGAACTACTGCAACTCAAAACTAAAAAGATAAACAACACAATTAAAAATGGACAAAGGACTTGTCTGTAGGATAGATACACAAATAGCTGACAAGAACAGGAAAGGATGCTGCACAACATTAGGCATTTGGTAATTACTAATTAAAACCCAGTTAGAAATAGAACCTCCTCCTTTTCTATTTGCAATATTGCCAAGCCTCTAAAAGAAAAGAGTGGTGGCATTGGTGAAAAAAAAAAAAAGGACTAATAAGTGCAACAGAATTCAGAGCTCATAGACAGACTAATGTGAAATTTAATGTTCAACAAAGATATTTCCAAAAATCCTTGAAAGAAGGCAAATAGTGTATTACAACGTATTGCTAAATACTAGTTTACTACCTAGAGAAAAATAAAACTGCATTTCTACCTACACGACACAGAAGGTAGACTCTAAATGGATTAAGTAACTAATAGTTAAAATAGAACAATGACATTATATAAGAAAACATAAGGGAACATCTATCTTTCTGACCTAGAAGACGGAATCTCCAAAGCACAGACCATAATGAAACAGTTGATGAATTTGATTTCCTCAATATCTGAGATTTGTCTTCAATGAAGAACATTATGAAGAAAGTTTAAAAGGGGAAAAAATGGATGATATATTTGTGTTATGTAAAACAAATAGAAAATAACTTCATATCAGGAATTCTTAATAAATTCTAAAATCAGGAAGAAAATGAAGAAATGTCTAACAGGAAAAACACAAGCATACACACACACCGCACGTGCATACACACACACACACACACACACACACACACCAGAGGATATAAAGGGAATTCACAAAAATTACCTTCAAAGGCTTACAAGAATAGAAAACAATACTGAAATTCATTAGAATTGAAAGGTCTACAAATTGAAACAACAAAGAAGCCTCTATTTTCTCCTATGAGGCATGCAGAAATTTGTCAGATACTGTAAAGTGTGGGCAAAAGGTAGAAGAGAGAGAAAACTCATTTACATTTGGGAAAATGTAGAGAGGTGCAGCCATTCTGGGAAGGAATCTGGTGTTACTGGGTCACCTTATGCCTGTGCATATTCTATGATACAAGAATTATTGCTAAATAGGGAGCCAAAGATTTTCTCACACAGAAAATTGTACCGTCATATGGTATATTCCTGTAATCTTTGTGGTTCTGTTATTTGTGTTGGAACCGTGTTGTGTGATGTGGATATCCTTCACTGGGAGAAGAGAGAAATGAAAATGCAAGAGATGTGCAGCAAGGATATTGCACAGCAGTAGGGAGAAGGATTAGATGAACACCTGGCATTGTAAATGATCTTAAAGACTCAATTAAGTGAAAAAGGTAAACAAAGAGGCATATAACACAATATCATTTATGTAAAGTAAAAATATGTCCACAAACAAAACATTTTTTGGAAATGTGAGGAAAATAAGAGCATCACATGCATTAAACGGTTACAAAGTCAGTGGGAATGAAGTATGGGTATATATTATGCAGACAAATTCATAATAAACAAGAAAGGGGCTTTAAAATCACTAATCATGCAAAGTATCGTATACTGAGGAATATAATTAACTCCATTCTCCACACCGGAGAACACACACCCAAAAACCAGGAGAAATAAAATTGCATGGTACTTGTACAGAAATACGAAGTCAGGAAAGGAACCATCTACAGAGTGCTAAAATAGATCAAATTTAGCAAGAGTTTAATTTCTCTAATAAAAGACACTTAACATTGATGAGAATTTTCCAGTAAATGGTGTTAAATGACCATTAAGAGGAAAAAGCTCGGATCTCTAAAGCACTCCTTACATCAGAATAAATTCTAGATATATCATGATGTAAATTAAGCTGTACATGTAAGCAAAACTATGAAAATCTTAGAAGACAAACGGGATGTTTTTTTTTTAAAGATTTATTTATTCATGAGAGACACACAGAGAGAGAGAGAGAGGAGAGAGAAGAGAGGCAAAGACACAGGCAGAGGGAGAAGCAGGCTCCATGCAGGGAGCCCGATGGGGGACTCGATCCCCAGACTCCAGGATCACACCCTGAGCTGAAGGCATACGCCCAACTCCTGAGGCACCCAGATGTCCCACAGAATGATTTTTAAAAAGCATAACTTGTTATCAACAGAGACATTTCAAATTTTAGCACAAAATCAAGTCATAAGGAAAACGACTGATTAAATTATAAATGTATGATACAAAAGTCCCTAAAAGCAGGTCACCTGGGTAGTTCAGTGGTTGAGGGCCTGCCTTTGACTCAGGTCATGATCCCAGGGGTCCTGGGATCAATTCCCATATCAGGCTTCTCACAGGGAACCTGTTCCCCCTCTTTTATGTCTCTGCCTCTCTTTGTGCCTCTCATGAATAAATAAATTAAATCTTTAAAGAAAAAAACTCCATAAAGTCAACTGGCAAAGTAGAAAAAGACTTGTTTTTCGGGATGCCTGTGTAGCTCAGCGGTTAAGCATCTGCCTTCAGCTCACGGTGTGATCCCAGGGTCCCGGGATCAAGTCCCACATCGGGGAGCCTGCATGGAGCCTGTTTCTCCCTCTGCCTGTGTCTCTGCCTCTCTCTCTCTATGCTCTCATGAATAAATAAATAAAATCTTTAAAAATAAAGACTTGTGTTTAACACAAAATCAAACAACCCATTTTTCATAATATACAAGGATTTTACACAGCAGTAACAAAAATTTGAATGGCCTAATAAAAGAAAAGTAACAAAGGAAATACACAGTCATTTCACAGAATAAATAGAAAATGAAAATCATCAATAAGCATATAAAACTATGCTCATCCTCAACTGTAATTAAAGTATCATATAATAAGCTAAGAGGGACATACCATTTTTTGACCTAATGGATTAACAAAATTGAAGAGTTTCACACTACCAAATGGTAGTAAAGTTGTAACTAAATAGAAACTTTTATGCAATGTTGATGAGTGTATCATGTTGATATTAAGACCTTGCTAAACAAATTGAACTCTACCACATAAGGTAATCATATGACATCAAAACAGATATAAACCAAAATGAAAGCACTAGCCCTGCAATTAAGCTTGTAGTACTTGGCAGCCCCGGTGGTGCAGCGGTTTGGCGCCACCTGCAGCCCGGGGTGTGATCCTGGAGACCGGGGATTGAGTCCCGCGTGGGGCTCCCTGCAGTCTGCTTTTCCCTCTGCCCTTCTCATGAATAAATAAAATCTTAAAAAAAAAAAAAGTTGTAGTACTCAGCTAGCATCCAAACAATTCAATATCTGTTTATTTTCATTTCTATTTAATTACCATATATGTGAAACACAAGTTTGATGACTTGCGAACCCCTGAGATATATCTGCTGATGCTATCTGGAGTACCACTGGTGTAAGGTTTGAACGAAGGGTGCTAGTATGAGTTAGAGACTTCAGCCTGTGACCTCAAATAGAACACCGAGTGCCCTA